>NW_026933731.1:0-58754 GCF_032062105.1 Saccostrea cuccullata | reverse complement strand
CCCACCCCCAGTGTTAGTTTGTTCAGGAGGCCGACAATGAATAAGATATGAATGCTGGAAATATGCCCCACGCACTCGGCACCACTGGGTGGTGCCACTACAGCTCCATTCTGAAAGTGGCAAATGATAGTCCTAGGGCCCCTCTACCTTGCCCCAGTAATCATTAGATGAACACTTCAAGGATAAGGCGTATAATAGCTGGCCTTTTCCCGTTTCCCAATGTGCAATGATCAAAAACATCAAAGTTCAGGTTAGCTAACTGGACCCTTCCGGTCCCCAGGACCCTGCAGAAATCTGTCAAGGGATACCCCCTAGGGCCCCCTACCCACCCCCAGTTTTAGTTTGTTCAGGAGGCCGACAATGAATTAAATATGAATGCTGGAAATATGCCCCACGCACTTGGCACCACCAAGTGGTGCCACTACAGCCCCATTCTGAAAGTGGGAAATGATAGCCCTAGGGCCCCTCTACCTTGCCCCAGTAATCATTTGATGAACACTTCAAGGATAAGGCGTGTAATAGCTTATCTTTAATGGCGTTTTTGGGATAAAATGCAAAACAGCCAAAGTTCAGAGTAGATAACTGGCCCTTTTCGGTCCCTGGGACTTTTTGAAACGTTGACAAGGGATTTTCCCTAAGACTCTAAACTTAATCACCAATAATTGATGACAAATGATTGGTTGAAATATGACCCATACACTTGGCACCACCTGGTGGTACCAATAAAGCCCCTTCTGATAGCAGGAAATAATCATCCTTTAGCTAGTAATTTTGATCACTTTATAAATCATGGGTATTATACCTGCCCGTTATATAAAAAATGCTTTTGGAACCACTTGGTGGCACCACCACCACTTATTACTGATAGTAGTAATTTACAGTCTTATAGATTCATTAAGTTGTCCCAGTAATAATTTTCGAAATATACTTCAACCTAGTTTATACTTGTGCCATATTTCTGTTTACAATCGTTATATATTAATCAAATTAAAGGTTAGCTTATTGGCCCTGTCATTATCTTGAGGTCCCTGAAGGAGCTGAAAAGGGATTCTTTTTGAAGGCGTTAACCATTTCCTAGTGCTTGTTTGTTCAATTGGATAAAAATTATAAAGTAATTTATTTCTTATTTTTCGGTTTTAAAAAAGAAAAAAAATTGTTCAGGTGAGCCTTACTGCCTCTGAGTATCTGATTTATTATGTAATTAATTGTTGCATTAATTTTCTAATCATTAACCATTAATTATCTAAAATAACGTATTAAAAACAGTACTGTGTCTGAGTACTCTCAGTTCTTTGATGAATTTCCTTATTGGCTGCTAGCTTCTACGCGCTTAGTGGCTGCTGTTATTGGCTGCTAGCTTCAGCCTGGTGGCTACTTTCTGGGGTTTACAATAGATATTTATAAAGACATTCGTATCAGCTAATGTGACCAATATTCTTTAAGACCTTCATATTAATATTGTTCATGAATGCAAATACCTGATTTTTTTTTTTACGAAGGAGCGTACATGTATATTGATTTTGAATTTCTGGGGATTGCGTAATTCTAAAAAAAAAATCAATTAAATTTCAAAGGTTAAATAAACAAAGGATGCTTGGTATCAAAATATTGTTTCAAATCAGTAGAATTGAATGCTGTTAACGACATCCGAGTAAATACATGTAAACAAGGAAGGCTTATATACCAACTTTGTTCATCTGTACTTTAATTTCAAACACGACAGGATTTGTAATTAATTAAATTAATAATTTCTATATACTTTGGAAACTAACATCAAATATTTTAATACTCTTTCCTCGAGCTCTTTTCTGCAGTTTCCTTGAAATGTTATGTGGGTCCGAGGTGTAATTTGAGCTTTACAGCGATTCTCTACTTTGTGTGAGGGGGGGGGGGGGTCTTTCTACCCTTGGGTTAAGGTCAAAGGTTAAGGTCGATTTCAAGTTCATAGGTCAAGGTCATTTTGGTAAATAGCTAATATTAACATTTTATTCAGATTACTAGTGACCTTGACCTAAGTATCAAGGTCAAGGGTAAAAAGATCTGCTTCAGTATGTTACATGTTTTTACATTTATAAGTTCTTAATTCTGCATGAACATCAAAAGACTTAAGTATACTGTCGTTTAACGCATTGTGTGTGCGCGCATGTGCATGACGTCCTTGCATTTACTTTTGATGGTAGAATAATGTAGGCATTCATTATATCTATTCATATTCGAAATTTCACCCTTTATTATTGAGAACTAAGAAAGTTATAGGCATTTAAACTTTTAGCCAATCAGATTGCAGCTAACGTGCATGTGCTTGCGTTCATGATTATTCTTATATATCATGCTGTAGATCTTCATAATGTATCACTATTTTCAAAATTTTAAAGGATTTTGTCAGAAAACAAAAAAGATATAAAGACTTTTGTTTCAACCAATCGGAACGAAGCGCACGTTCATGCGCGTGAGATCTTGCTGTTTTGACCATGTCATCATGTCTATACTACTATTATATCCTTATATTATGAGTTTCAAAGCATTTCATCAAAAATTTAAAAGGTTACGGCTATATCTATCATTTTGGTCATTTCACGCGTTACACGTGCGCGCACATGCACGCACGTGCGCGCAAAATGACCTTCGTTCCGCACATCTACATAACATACCTAGTGACCCTAAAAAGGTTTCACCTAGATCGGATGAGTAGTTTACGAGAACACTCGCGGACAAAAAAAGTACCGGAGAAGAAAATTCAGAAAAAAAGTAAAAACAATATGTTCCCAAACTTCGTTTGGGGAACATAATAATAATAAGAAACAGAGTAAAAACAATATGTTCCCCAACTTCGTTTGGGGAACATAATAAATGCAAGCAAAATAAAAAAAAAATCTTACCTTTTCCTAAGTTGTCAAAATGTGCATGGTAATAATTAACTGCTTTACTTTTTATCACTGCCTTATAAAGGCCAACTATCTACTTTCGGTTTGGTTTTATTTACAAATGGCGTCTCGGTCTGGGGATCCAGAGACGTACGTAGTAGACTATTATATGTCTCTGAGCAAACCTAACGTATATGTACCTTCTCGGGAGAGCATTGTAACTTTATAGAATACACAGTTTTAAATGGTAATGTAAATTAGATGTATTTTTATTAATTCGATTCATATTTATAATCTATTTTAAAGTTGGTGTAAGACACATTTATAAGCAAGCTGCATGTATAATAATGAATTAATGACACATAAATACACTTGCTAAATAAGTGTATCAAATGTGTCCGTAAAAATTGTACTTATTGATAAATAAACGTGTATAGACACTTCTATTTGATTCAGGTTAACATGTCAATGAAAGGTAGAACGATAAAAGCCATCTTGAATGAAGCGAAAAAAGGGACCAGTGCTGATTCATCTCGAATAGGAAGAGCTGAAGCCATATTAACCCAGCTTAAGAAGGACGCTGACTGGCTGCAGGCAAACAATTCACCTCTTGTAAGTACTATTCAAGTCAGAGAATAAGACTGAGTGCACTTTTTCATAAATTTGATTTTTTTTATTTTGTCCTTCAGAAAATACCCAAATGAATACATATGATTTCAACATTATACACATCTATAAACAGAGAACAAAAATGTATTCTTTCTTTATTGTTTTTTTTACAGGACATATTGTTATATATTTCATGAATAAGAGCAACTGCTAAGTTTTAAGAGTGTTTCCAACTACATACCGCTCATGTAGTTTTAAAAATTGTTTTGAATATATATTTCAACAGTACACAAAAATCAAGAGTGATATAGATAGAAAGACTTCATATTCAAGGCCAGAGGTAACCAAAGACTCAGATGATCTGTGCAGATTTTTGGCAACTCAAAAAAGTGCAGACAGTAACGTATGGAAAAATTATGTCTTCTTATTGGAATGTCGAAATCATAAAAGAGAATCGTCTGCTACCAAGGTAAGGTTATTTTGTCCAAAGGTGTTAATTGAATTGAAATTTTTAAATTCTCTTTGCTTTTATATATGATTAATCATTGAATTGTTTATTATTTCATGGAGCATTTCCGTTTACCCCTGCACTGTTTCTTTGAAAAAATATTATGCTTTTTGGATTCAGTAAAGGTATAAAGTATGATAATTCAAAATTTATACATTAGAACCAAGATGACCATTGATAGAGAAAAAGCATGAATTACTTAATTTCCTCATATAATAACTAAAAATCTATCATTAAAAGCAAATATTGTAAATATATAGAATAACAAAACTGTTATGAAGTCTGGAAATCAAAGAAAACCATCAACAAACGCTGGTAAGGTATGTATTTTTTTCTTTTGAAATATATTACCTTGATATTTTATGTCTTGTTTTCGAATGCATGAAATTGAGTTCCATTTATTCCCTGGCAAATTAAAAATTCTTTCGTGAATTTTTTTCAAGGTCTCTCTGTGTGTCTAAGGGTGTGTGGGTGTGGGTGGGTTTTTTTTTTTTGGGGGGGGGGGGGGGTTGTTTTTTTATTTTTTTTAGTTTGCTTTCTTCCAAATTAGTATTCTTTACAGGATTTAATTAAGATTGAACAATACTTTTTTTCTTTGCATTTTACATTTAATTTATTTAATAATTGCAATCTTCTGCTACATTCGCTACACTGTACATGTGCATTGAAAAAAAACGAAATCAATCATTTACAGCTATCAACGACAAGCCCCATCCAAGGACAATCAAGAATATCCAGTTTCCAATCACCAAATACGGTATATAAAATTAAAAATGGAACACATTGTGACTGGTTATCTGCAAACCTATTTTGATTAAAAATAGATTTGACTCCACATACAAGTACCCACATACAAGTACTCAGAATGTGGTGTAAAAGATCCGTCGAGTTTTTCATTAATAATTTCTATATAATGTATAGACACTATATCTTCCAAAAATATGTTACGGTTTTTGTAGTATAGTGGTAGTGCATTTGCTTCGTAATCAAAACGCCTGGGTTCAATTCCAGGTACGTCAAACGTATGACGTAAGCATAGGTACTTAAAACTGTTCCTTCCCAAGCACCCGCCATAAGATGTAAAAGTCAATAGCCTTTGGTTATGAGATTGAAATGGTACATGTATGTTGTTTTACGTTCCATTCGAGAATATTTCACTCACATAGAGACGTCACCATATACCGATAAAGGGCTTCAAATTTTGACCCTTACTCGGCACTTACTGCCATGAAGACTGTGAGTGATCTTTATCATGCCAACACCCACCCTGACAACAGTCACGGTAAGTCAGTTTGAAAAAACCCTCGCTCCGTATTCGGAATGTTTTGATATGGAATCTCGGCTGTGAATGACCAATGACGATAAATAATGAGTTGCAACTGTTCCTTCGCCATGTGCTCGGCATGTTGAAGTGATAGTTGCTGGTTCTTCGGATTAGACCTTAAAAACTGAGTCCCCATGTCACGGTAGACGTTGGCACGATAAAGATCTCTCACTGCTCAATGGCCGTGTACATGTAAGTGCTAAGTAGAGGTCAAAACTTGGAATCCCTTCACCGGTATTTGGTGATGTCTGTATGTGAATTAAATATTCTCGAATGAGGCGTAAAACAACATACAATCTCAATTTCATAACTTTTACATCTTATTTCGGGTGCTTGGGAAGAAACATTCAATACCTATGCTTACGTCTTATGTTTGACACGGTGCAGTTAACTAGAATCGAACCCAGGCATCTTGATCACGAAACGAACGCCTTACCACTACCTACCGTAACATTTTTGGAAGACATTTATTACAATTAAATTTGTTGAGAATTTCCATTTAGAGACAAAGCCCTAGCCAAAGTTATGCTTATAATAAGGGATCAAGACAAAATGTTAGGAGTCAGACAATCGAGAATGGTGAGGTACAACAACAAAAACCACCGTCCACCAATGAGATCCTAAACAACAAATTAATGGAAGAAAATGAAAAGCTAAAGGAATCTGTAAACCAACAAAAGCAACAAATTGAGGAACTGACAACAAGGTATTAAACATCCTTCAAAGATTTAGGGAAAAGTTAAAAGGACATATTATTTCTTATGATTTTTAAACTTATATTGTATTTGGTTGTTAAGATACTCTTTTATTTGGCTTTTAAATGGCATTATTTTTCTGCAGATTGAGCAGATATGCCAGTCAGCAATTAACGCAAGGAAACCCAAATATAGCTGACCTAAGTGATAAGAATAGGCCAACTAAAATTGGAGAAAAGTTTGCCTTAGTGTATGATGACCAATGGTCAGAAGCCTTTGAAGCATTAAAAGTAGGAGGAAAGACAGAAGAGACTGTAGTCACAGAGCTAGCTAATTTAGTCCGGGTACGATTACTTTCTAATACTTATTTGCTCGCAGCAGTGCTAAAATGAGAAGCACACGATGATTGAGAAAATGAAAGTTACAAGAAATATTCAATTCTTGTGTTGTGATCTTTGTGTGAGAGATTCAGGCACTCGGGGATCATTATGGCCATTGTTCACTTATTGTCTTTGTAGGAAGAAATTTATTTTCACAAGAACTATAAGACTATATATCTCTTACAACCAAATAGTCACATATCTAAAAGTTCGAATAAAATAATTTTTAATGGTCTAGAAAGAATCTAGTGGAACGTGATGCTTTTAAATGTAACATCCATTCTAAACATAATTTCTAGTTCCGGTATTATTCTGGGTACTGGATAATCTCTTTTTTGGACATGCATTTGCTTACGCGGATAGGCAAAATAATAACCACTTCTCTCAAGAAAAGAGGTGTTGGATACCACAGGTGACACACACACTTACTTATTATTTTTGCATTTTGTTTTTTAGGAACAATTTTGAACTGGATGTGGAATACAGAATAAAATACTTCTTAATATTGTAGGAATGCTACAAATTTTCTGATGAGACTAAAGATAAAATGAGAAACGAGTTGATGAAAAGAACAGCCGAGGTGATCAGAAACCCGTTGCAAGTAGGTCCTATGTATAGCTTTTAAAGTAACTTAAATTAATTAAAAAATATTATTCTAAAAGTACATGTATATGTATAATACAGATAAATATCTTTTTTTTGCTAAACTAAAGTTGCGTCTACGGTATGTAAAATTTGGTTTTAACCTTTCAGTCATCACTGTCGATTACAGAAGAACCGAAAGATGTCCAATTAACAGGGTCAAATGCTATTTTTAATGACCTTTTGAAAAAAAATGGAGAACAGTCAGTCAAATGCCTTAAAATGGTAAATATACTGGATACATTGTATACATGCATGCGTGTCTTTTAGTAGATAAAACAATTTTGTTTACAAATAATAGAACTCAGTAAAACAGATAACATAAGCAATTATATTTTTAACATATATTTTTTACAAACTTTCCCTATATTTTCTTTTTTCCCACCAATTCCAAGCGTTTTTGATAAAATGAACAAATTAAGGCTTACAAAGCTCGACTTTTACTTACTTATCTAGGCGTTCAGAAAACAAAAGGAGAGCTACACACGTGATAAAAGACTTACTGATTATCTGGACATTCTGGTAGAACTCACGTGGAACATGGTCCTACAGGATCCGCCGATGGCCCTAAATTTTGCAAAAAACGGAGACAAGATCGACGAGAAATCATTCAAACACTATAGCAAGAAAGGCAATGTTGTGCTCCTTTGTGTATGGCCGGCTTTACATCTGTATAATGGTGGACCAATTGTGTCAAAAGGCTTTACTCTTCCTCAGTAATAGGCTACCAGTAATACAATGTGTACAAACTTCGTGAAGTACATGTAAAAACTGGACCATATTTCCCCCTCCTTTCATACTGATATGAATTCAATTCGTTTTGGCTTTTTGATGCCAGAGAAAAATCATATTTTCTGATTGTTTTTTTTGTTGTTGTTGTCATTATAAGTACTTTAAAAGCAAATAATTAATATGTGCGTACAAGTATTTAACATTTTTAAGTACAAATATCTGAAAATCAACAAGGATATTGATTATTTTTTTTTATATTTTCATATTATTTTATTTGCAAGTCAAATATTTCAAGGAGATATTTCCGTCCGAGTGATTCATCTCTTGACTCCAGAATGTGTTCAATCCAACAGAATTTGAATTGTACTCAGTGTGATTTTTTAAAGTGCAAGAATAGTTTAAACTTTACATATTAAGTTTTCGTCAGTAAATATATTATTGTTCGTTGTATCGTGTTTGTTTTAACCACTCCTTTATTATAAATAAATTAATTTTACTGCATTGTTCTTGTAATTACAATGTTTTAGTAATCTATGAAAGTTATATTTAATTCTTTAAGATGTAGAAAAAAATAAAGTGTGTAATACTGAAGGCAATTTCACTGGTTATACTAGTATCTTTATATATGTAATCTTTTTAAATACAAAAATGCTCATTTATAAGTTTTTTTAATACAAAAATGCAAATTTAAATTTGATTAATATTTTGATTCGACGTCTGCCTGTCTTTGAACAGATATCTGTTATTAGTTTCCCTCCTTATTTTCCTCAAATGGTGTGGCAAAGTCACCCAATACGGCGTATATTTTCCTGAAGCAATCTGATCTATTTTCAAATTTTCTAGGGATATCAGAAAGCAGTTTTCGTATTGATTGAAAGAAGACAAAATGGATAGTCTGTAAACGTGTACACTTGCTTATTTGAAAACCATTTAAAGATTTGAATAGTAGCTGGTTGTGATATATTGAAATGATATAGAAGCTTCGTTATTTGTTTGTTGAATGTGATTTTAATTTTGTTTTAGAACTTCTCCTTTAAGTGGCATATAACTCAGTGAGGATTATTCTGTACAAAATGAAGTGACACTTTACTGTAAACCAGTTGATAAATCTATTTTGAACTCATTATAATCAAAATGTCTGTTCAGTAACAATTTAAACGCCATTGTGATATCAACTTGTGTACTTTACTTTATCCTTAATGTTATCTCTAGAGATAACGCGATACAATATAATATGAAAGTACGATAATAATTTAACATGGCGGGTAGAGAACAGGTAAGTATATATATATGGGTGAGATTGTTTTTTTGTTTATTTTAAATCACATAATACCTATTATGAATATGCATCCATTTAAATCATATAATACTTAGTTTGCGTAAAAGATTAATTTCTAAAACATTTATCAAATAATTGTAATCAAGTGGTATCAAGAAACAGTATAACGAATAATCGACTCGAGATTTTTGATCATGGGTACAACATTAAATTTTATAATCCTTTATTATAATTTTCTCAATATTATTTGGTATACTAGTATTGAAAAAATCGACTCGATTTTTTTTTATTTCTTGATGAAAGTGGTCTGTCCAGACAATTGCTGAGGTTTTCAAGAGATTTGGGAAACATATCGACGCGGAGCACCATAACAAAGCGTATAAAAAGTACAAAATACTTTGTGATCATGCGAATTACCTGGCAAAGAGAGATTTTGAAACGGTAATTAAAGAAATTATATGATATTATAATATTATAATATATGGTATGAAATTATGATATTATTGCACTGTTTTTTATCATTTATTTTGAAAAAATAGTATTAAAGTGTATGTAGAGTAAATTTCATATAATGGTATATGCAATTTAGATTCTTGTTTAAAAATATTTTCATGACAGCATGAGTATCTCAAATCCTTTTACGAAGAAAATGACGAAAATTACCCAGCATGCCTCAGTGATGATCAAAAGCAAGCATGCCTTCCTTTATATGACTTCTTGTGTAGTGCAGGGACAATGTTCGATTTGACCAAAGTTTGGCCGACCTATGTTTTTCTAGTGGAAGTGTATAATAAACAAAAAAAATCTTCAAAAACATCGGTATGGCGAAAGGAAATCATAACATATTTCTGTTAATTTATTTTTTTTTCAATCTCCAATACGAGAAAAAAAGATTGATAACTTCATTTCTTTATTTTTTTTTCCTCAAGGATCCTCATATTAAACAAGCAGACAATTTTATTCCCCATGTTTTGCAAAATATGAAATCTTGTATGGATTCAGAAACATGGAAAGCTGCAGAAGCCGAGTACTTAGATCTCCTTCAGAGACAAGAACAAATGAGACGTGATCCAGATTTGGTAAGCCTAATCATGATATCATGTAATCAAGTTATGATAAT
Source organism: Saccostrea cuccullata (assembly GCF_032062105.1). Lineage (NCBI taxonomy): Eukaryota > Metazoa > Mollusca > Bivalvia > Ostreida > Ostreidae > Saccostrea > Saccostrea cuccullata. Next base: position 48,601 of record NW_026933731.1, on the reverse strand, counting down.
TCTTAATAATTGAGGTCGATACAAAAGTTTTTTCTACTGTGTGCCACTCTTTCAGCAATTTACAACTGCATAATGACTTTAGACATGAATGTGACTGTTAACATTTATTAAGAACTTAATTGTCAATTTAGACATTTGAATCGGATAAACAAAAAAAAATGAAAAGAAATTGTTGTTTCAATACGTGTTTTAGGCAAGAGAGAAAGAGCTTTGGGTTTTAAATGGTGATGTAGCTGCTCAGAAATTTCTTGATAATATTGAATACATGGATAGGGCTCTGTATGTAACAATAAAGGAAGCAGTGCAGAGGAATTTACAGGGAAGTCAGGCTACCTGGTGCCAGTATGGGTCTCTTCTCCATTCATCGGAGCTCCTTAGCCGGAGTGAAGAACAAAAGGTAAGCATCTTAATGACATTGTTTCTATTCTCTGTTTATTAAGAGATTTATTTGCTTTGTTCTGAAGTCAGCGAGAGTGTGCATGGTTCAATGAAATCAAGTTATATTTTCCGCTACAGAGCCGACGATATGAAAATGAAATGGATGAGTTACGCGAGAAATGTGAACAGCTGAGAATGCAAAATGAATTAAAATCAAAAGAAATCGAGGAGCTTTCAACGAGGTTATCTCAATTTATACGTATATATGTAGCTTTAAGATCATACAATAATAGTCAATATATAGATTCAGAATATAGACTGAAAAAAAATAATCATACATAGTATAAATCCCCGTATGTCCATTTAGGCTAAGCCAAGTTGCCAGTCAGAGAGTGGCAACAGGTAATCCCAATCATACTGACCTCAGTGATTCCAATCGCCCCACTAAAATTGGGGAAAGATTTTCTGAGTTATATGACAACGAATGGACCCAGTTATTTGAAAGTTTACAGTCGGAGCTAGAAGATGAAAAGGAAAGAATAACAAAACTGTGTAACTGTATTCAAGTGGGTACCATTAGTCTGTCTCAGTTCTTATGTGTTTTTGCGTGTTTGTTTTTTGCAAGTTATTTTTCATGTAGCATATATTTTAGGATGTTGTTTCATGAAGATAACTTTTCTTTTGCTAGATGGCATACCGCTTTTGTAAAGAGAAAAGCGTAAAACAGCTTGAAGACTTACAAACATGGACAACAAAGATTATGTCATATTGCCAAGACCAGAGAGATGTATGTACGTTCAATGATTCAACAAAACATCTTAGAGTAAAAAGATTAAAGTCGTTTTTAAGAATTACAACATATTGTACCATTATAATGATATGTACGTTTTGAAGGAGACCAGCGAACACAGAGATGTCATTGAAATGAAGAAAGATGCTGTTTATCACTTGTTAGAACTAAGGAAGCAGTTTTGTTCAATGTCTCTTCCTAGTATTTACCAGGTAAATTCAATCGATTTTATACTGATAACTAGAGGCGGTGGAAGAGAACTTACAGCATACACTGTAACAAGACTGTTACCTCTCCATTTCTGTTTTGCAGATGTTTAAGGAATCCTATACATTTTTAGAAACAACCGACAATGCCATTTCAAAAGACATTGAAGCATATCTGAAAGCTTGCGTAGAAATATGTTGGTTTATGTGTGTGCAGGACCCACCAATGGTTCTGATTATTCCAGAAAAAGGAGAAACCATAGATACAAAATTGTTTAAGGTGTACAAGACTTCTGGAGACACAGTTGACACATGTGTGTGGCCTGCACTTCAAATAAATGAAAATGGAAGTGTTGTGTGCAAAGGCCATGTTTTACCCCAAAAGTAAAAGAAATAAGTCAACTGTGAATTCTTCTATTGAAATATACCAAAAAGATTAAATTATTCGAAAAATTTTATATACATTGTATACTTTTGTGTAATATTGTGTATATTGTTTACTGATAGAGCGACGTAACTTAAATGAATTAAATGATATTATAATCTTTATTTATTTATTTTTTTTGACAATTTCCTTTACATGTAACATTCAGTTTTCCAATAGGGCATTACGATTACGTCTTTTTGATGTATATAACCCTCAATCATACCAATATACGCGAATTTTAGTGAGCAGGCAGACTCGCGTAATTATACGCAGTAATAAATTTGTCGCGAAAAAATTTACAGTACTTAATGGAATTACATGTAGTACAGATGTCCAATAAAGATTGATAAAGAGAGTCCATTCAAAGCGGGGTTTAGAATGATCAATTATGTGATCATTGTTCTTTTAAAACTTAGCGATTTGTATGTTTAATAACTTTTTTTTAAAGAGAGCAAAATAAATTTATTTGTTGTTCAAAGTCCCTCGCGAGAAATTGTATGGAACTAAGAAAATAGACGTGTATTTGTAATAGGTACTCCGGTCTCCTCAAATGTAATTTTCATATTTTTCCTCCCCGCTCCTTTCTTCCATCTCATGCGAATCATATTATATTTCCTCTTTTCAAACTTAACACTTAAAACATACAAAAATACTATTAAATTTGATGTGTTTTTTTTTATTTACATATACCAATGTATCCTGAGAAATGGACTGCATTACACATTGTTACATTCATCTTCTCTCTTATTTATCAATAATCAGGCTAAGAGTTATCGTTATTTAAAATACTTAGGAACGACAAATCTGAAGTCAAACAACATTTGGAAAATTCGTTTGTTTCAGATGCAAAAGTGAGAGAAAAAATCAAAAGATCATTTAACACAATTAAAAGTAAGTATTGCTGTTCAAACAATCGGCAATATTATTCTAAATTTGGTGCACTTATGCAAATGAAACACTGATATTATTCTATTTACCCTTCTACTTTCAGTTTGATCAAACACATTTTAAATTTTTATTGAATTTTCATTCAATGAATTTCTTCGTCATATTTTACTTAAAACCTAAGAGTCATCAATATAATTATCTAGAATTGAAAAAAAGATGGTAAAACGTCTTTTTTAAAACCATGCTTTTAAAGTGTAATATTCTGGTATAAAAAGCTTATTTATGCAATGTAATGCTATACAGGTACCTATTTAAATAACCCCTCTTTGAAACATGTACGTACTTGTATGTGCGACGATGAGTGTGTAAAAACTTGTGTATTTATGTATTTACTACAAAAGATATTCTGCGATTTTTAAGAAAAATCATCTTGATTTAAACTGTAATTAGATTTCCTTTTTTCTTTATAAACATCACACTTATTTCAGATTATTTATAGATACATTGTACATTTAAATGTAGAGAAGGTCTACACTGTTAAAATTTCAACTTTATATGGTCCCTGATTTGCTCTTCCGATAAAATGGTTTTATAAGACGTACATGTATTCTTTTTCTATAATTGTGAATCAACTTGACATGTCTAAATATGTCTGCAAGTGAAGGCAAAAGAACAAAGGCGAAGGTTAGTATAGTTTGCCTGAGTTAAAACATTTTTTTTGGTTCACGATATTTTAATCTCGATCTTGACTGAGTTACAGGATGGAAATAAGAATATAGTCTTATCAAACGAGATTTGTTGATGATATCAAACACTTCCTGCTTCAGTTTTGCAATTTTATGTACTGATGTATATTACCTCCACTTTCACTTTGAAACCTTCAATTTTCACTTGAAAAAAATTATATTTAAAGCACAGGGTTGAATCGTTATCCATTAACATCATTTTGAGTCATGCCTTTGTGTTTTCGGCTTTTGAATAGTATTGGTTTAATTTCAGGCCAAAACTATCAGTAGAGCACTGGAATTCTGCAGTGGATGTGTAAGTGCAACTACTCTAAAAGAAGCCAGGAACCACTATTCCTTCCTCTCTGATTTAGCCAAAAATTTAAGAATATCTGTTAAAGAACAAGTAAGTACATTATATATTGAAAGATATAAATTGTGTGTGTATGTACATATGTATTAAACTGTGCACGATACCGTTCCAGAGATGCATTATGATATGTATTTTAACTTTTCAGTTGAAGATACAAACAAAAGACACTAGATTCCGTTATTTGACAGATGATGATAAGAGGCTTGGTGGGGCATTGTTTGACACCCTCTATAAAGTAGGAGACAGGGTCGATCTTACGGATGTTTGGCCTAATTACCTTTTCCTCATTGAAGTTTATAAACGGCATCAAGGGATCTCTAGCACTGTATGTGAAATTCATCTTTTTTACCTTAATTTTAATATGCAGTGACTCTAGCTGCATGTCAAAGAAATCTTTCATAAGAAAGAAGATTGTTTTGATATGGAAGTCATTTCAAATTTGTCACGAACATAATTTTTTTAATCTGAACAGAGAGTTAGAGTAGAGGAGGTTATGGACTCGAGAGAAAGTAAAACTGCCATTATTGCAATCCTAGAGAAATGTGAATCGATGGGATATGACAAGAAGCAGATCAAAGAGGCTCGAAAACAGTACAGTTCTATAATGAGCAATCCGCTTAGCTCCTTTGCTTCGGAGGTAAAAGTATATATAAGTACCATGAGTGTTAATGTTGTCAAATACTCTAGAAAAAATAAACGTGTGGAATAGTTGTTTTCAATCTCCTTCCATATAGCTTCAGGCAATTCAAGAAAAGAATAAGAAAACAAAAATTGAACCTCAACATATACTGCCAGCATATATTAAGAAAGCACCGGATCTCTATCATATCATTAGTGATGCTTGGGGAAACAGACGTGATATTGCAGATGACGCAATCAAGGAATTTTTCTTCATAATGCAAACATATCATCGTTTAAAAGAGGTAATATAACGACATTTTATCGTTTCATAATGATTTTTTTTTCTTTTCACAAACATTTTTCTCACAACGATCTATTATATTACATATAAGAACATTCACAAAAGTTTGGCAATTTACATCTTGAAAAACAAAGAATTGCGTCAAAATGGAAGTGCTAATGACAATTCAGGCATACCCTTAGATAAAGAATACCGGTAGGTTACATTTACATGTAAGGGTAAAATTAGGTTGAAGATATAAAATGTTAAATTTTATCAATGCATCATTCTGGCTTCTACGACGAAGAATGTCCTCACTCTTTCATTGTTCTTATGGGAAAATATGCAGATAACTATCCGTAAAAATTAAAGTTAAAAAAAACCCATTGAACGAAAATGTTTGTGTTGTGAAAACTTTTTCCTCGGTTCCTATTTAACAGTATTAAATGTTTTTATTCAACAGTTTTTTAATGAAGTAAATCTCTAACTGGTAGCTACGTCTGTTATAAAAGAGCTATTTTAACAAATAAGAAATACGAATTTTCTTTTCGAAATATGTATATGTGTATATCCTTTATATTAGGATCTTCCTAAGCCGACGACAAGTGATGAAACAAAAAGTTCACGTACAACGACTGCTAGTTCATCAGTATCGTCAACAAAACGTCTCTCAACAAACTGTATAGAGACTGTGTTAAAACGATGTTCAAAGAAGTATCAAACAGATCTTGTGACAAAAGCCGAAGAAGAATTTAAAAGACTAAAAAGAATAGACAAGGAGTGCAAAGATCGAAAGGATTTGGTAATACTTTTTTGTAATTAAAAAAAGATATATTTTTATCTAATAGTAACTACAATTCTTATAAATACTGTATATAATTTAACGAATCTCATATAAAATAGGCTTCCAACGAACTACATGTGCTTTACTAGTACTTAAATGATATGAAAACTTGCAGGATAAACGTAAAAATGAGTGGCACATGAAGGGTTCAGATGGACCTGCAGAATTGTTGCGATCTATTCCACAGCCAGAAAGACCGCTTCATAAACTTCTTCAACACGCAAAGGACGACAATACGATGGAGAGCGAACTAGCTCTATTAGAATACGCGTCTCTTCTTCACTCAGAAACTCTGTTTCAGGAAATGGAATGTCCAAAGGTAAAATACGCAATTTTAAGCCAACCCAAAAACAATGTTTGTTTGCCCATTCTCGACTTTGTCTGAATATATTAAGTGGTTAAAAAGGTTTTCAGTTAGCCTATTTTGCCAATCGGTCGGAAGAGGGCAACTAAACGATTTTTTAAAGATGGCCTTAATACGGATGTAGTACTTATCCTTTGCTGTTTTTTCTAATATGACAGTTACCGCAATACACTAATATCTTGCTCATCTCAATGATTCAGGCTAAGGGTAATGAAGCAGACTTACATGTGATCCTGAGTAGAATTTGAATCCCATGTAAAATGTGTATTAAAGATGAATGGGATATCTATACATGTGTACTAGTATCTGCAAATAACAGCACTTTGGTAGAGCAGTATATATGAACTGCTATATTCATTTTGGACTGTTTGACTTTTACAAATTTCCGGTACAAAATATAGTTCTTAAGTGTAAGATGAACAAGACGTGGTAATAGGTATACGCCATTATATTATTAGTTTCCCTATTTCCTATATCTGCACTGGGATAAATAAACCCTTCACAATTGTTATAAAAAATTGCTTTTTTCTTATAACTGCTGCATGTAGCAAATTTTTGTCTTGCATAGGTTTTTTTTTTACGTTTGATGTCTTTTTAATGTGTAGTTATTTTGTTTCACTTTGTAATGCATTTATCAGTGCTATTGACTTTGAATCTCTTTGGAATTTATTTTTTAATGCGTAGAGGCAAGTGGAAGTCATTTTGTTTCGTCCAAGTCTTTCAAATACAATGAAAGAGACGTTTTATAGGTAGATACTCCGTGAAGCGAAATACATTGAACCCTGAATAAATCTGAGGCTTATGAAGTGACTAGGAAATGACAACATTGAGAAGACTAGAATGGCGGACATTGATAACTCTCATTCTCGTCTTTTTACAAATTATGTTAAACTTTAAGACTAAAAACTTTCATGTTCCCAGGGCCTGATTTAGGTGGATTGGTGAACATGGTGTGGGAATGCCTATACAGCTCAACGCACTATTTAAGCTCACATGGTTTTTCGCACAAAGGTCACATTTTTCTTGTAATAAAACTTAAAATTATTGAGCTTCTGTACGAGACATCGACGCTATATTATTAAATATTTCAAGTTAAAGTTGCACATTCTCTAAAATCATTATATTAAGTTTTAAACCTCGATGTTTTAAAAGGGAATTTGTTTATAAACTGTATGGTGTTACATGCGTGTAAGATTCTATCATAGGTATTTACAAATTAATTAATCGGGCTTTCCTTGATACTATATGTAGTTGAAATGTTCAAATTGACTTCTTACAGATGAGTGTTTTTCTAAGTACTTTGCACATTTCCCATTCTTGTCTTGGTTTTGTCGAAATTCAGCGCCGAAAAATTACAAAACTGCATAAAGAAATCATATCAAAGTATAGGATAATAAAGTATTTTTTAATTTCCACACAGTAAATTTTACTATTGAAAAGAAAATTCTTTTATATTGATGGTCTTAAACTCTGAAATTTTGTGATGGAAGGTATCTTTCATGATGCTAGATTTCAGAAAGTTTACCTAAAACAAATCCATCCTTTTAACATGAAAAAAAAACAGTCGAAGAGATGAGAAATACTTCTATCATCTTGCGCCTTAGTGCCATATTAATGTACAAAAATATAGAAGTTACATAAACTGCAATGCTTCTCTATTAAGCCATGGCAAAGGTATGCTTTAAACTGAACGGATAAAAAGACGGTTGCATTTGACGAGAAATCATGAAAAAACCAACTGGGAACTGTCATGATCTATAATCCAAGAGCATATAAAAATCCAACCAATTATTAGGTGTGAATTATGTTTAAAGTAATGGAATAAGATCAAAATTAATTCAAAAATTACTTTAAAAATATATTTTGTCGCCTCGTTACATAATTTTGCATAAAAGCAATGTGACCTTAATTTGTGCGAAAAACCATGAGAGCTTAAAAGTGCGTTGAGCTGTATTTAGCTTAAGATATATACAGTATATCAGTAAATCTTCATTGCATTGTAAGGGCAATCCATATTTACCTATAGGTACATATATTTCCATTCATATCAAACATATAAGCATTGTATCAAGGAACGCAAAGTTAGGCTGTCAGAACATTCGTTTGGGGTGAGATTTTAACTTTCTTATAGATCTATTACATTTCTGAGGTAAGCTATGATAACATTGACATCTTTTTTTAAAATTCTGAATATGAATTTAAGAGCAGTAAATAGCGTTTTAACTTCCATTTGAAAAATCAAAAGGATGATGATAAGACTAAAATGAAATGAAATATCAAATAAAAAAATGAGAGAAATGTCTAAATAAAGAGTATTGATATATTGCTATATATATTGCTATATTTCTTTCTTTTTAGGCCATGAGTGAGCACGTAGCTAGAACAAGTACATCTCGATCTGTTAGCTGTCCATCAGAAAGAATTGGCATCGGTGATATATTGAAAAAAATGAAAAATATTGTTAACCCTGAGGTGTATAAAGAAGCAAGGGAGGAATATCAGAAGTTACAAGACATAGAAAAAATGATAGCACGGGATGACAGTTTGGTACAGTTTTATTGTTATTACGAGAAAGTACTGTAAATAAAATTCAATAAAAAATGAAAACTCGGTAAAACTTGAGGTTTAAAAAATGGTTGTTTGCAAGTGCAGCATTAAAATTTCATTTTCTTAGATAGATTAGAAAATAACAGTATTTTTATCTTTCATTAAAGAATATATATTATTTTTATATATTTATCCCTCAGAGAGTTAGAAAAGACAACTGGAAATTTCATGTACCTGATGGAGCTTCGGGATACATTAACGTGGAAATTCCTAATAGACCTCTTCACATCGTCTTAAATCGCGCACAGAAGGAAGGCGTTCAAGGAAGCAAGTTCGCTCTGATGGACTATGGATCCATGCTTCACTCAGAAGTTCTCTATGACAGTAAGGACAATATGCCCCAGGTATTATGACAAAAAGACAATAAATATTTATTCTGGGGTATGATCTTAATTTTGATAATTAAAAATACATGTATATTAATACCTTTTTGTTGATAACTGTTTACAGATGGTGCAAATGCCACAGGAAATAAAGGATACGAAAAATATTCAGACCGAGCATCGGGATCTTAAAAATATTAGAGAAAAAGAGTTTGTTAGTAGGGCTGCTGATGTAGGTCAAGGGCAAAGGGAATTGAATAGATCGCAAATCGATGACGAACGTATATTTATGTTACAACAAGAAGTCGACAAGCTGAAAGAGCAGCTCAATATAAAAAACACAGAAATTGAAGACTTAACAACAAGGTAGGCAAAGTTTTACAGATTATAAAACATCAAGTGAAACTTGTAAATGGTAGAGTAGTTTTTGCACATCCTACGATGTAAGTTAAATTTCAGATTGAGTCAAGCGGCGAGCAATAGTCTGATGTACAACAACCCAAGCATAGCTGATCTGAGTGATAAAAATCGTCCTACAAAATTAGGAGAACGCTTTGGACAGCTTTACGACAACGAATGGTCTGAAGCCTACGAAACTCTTAAGTTTTCAATACAGTCAGAAAATGCCGTATACTCTATTCTTGCTGATATTGTCCAGGTGCGTTAAATAGCCTTAAGTTTAATGTGTTTAAGGATGCCCGCTCTTCAGTTGGGAGCATAATATCATAACCTTAATTTATATAAAAATGATATCTCGAAATAAAGCTTGATTTTTTTTTCTGCAGCAGTTTTCATTGCATTCACCTAAAAACTATTTAAGGTCCCATAAAATCTTGGAAATTAAAAAAAAACTGCTCAAATGTAGATTTGAAAAAAAAAAAACTTTTTCCAAATACCAGGATACATGTTCAAGTGTATACTATACTATATTATTATAATATTGTTTTCCATTTTTAACTACTATAGTTGTTAAGCTGTTGAAGTATAACAACATGTGGAAAGTGTTGTTACACTTTGCATTTTATTATGAGTGTTTATATTTGATGGAGACAAGAACGCAAGTGTCAAAATTGTTGTAAAATTCCTGAACATTTAATAAAACGGTTGTTGACTTTTGAATTCGGTCTACTCGTGACTATACGAGTAGACCTCATCAAAAGTCAATAATTGTATAATGTACGTATAGCTTTTTTTAAATCCTGAAATATACTTGATTTTAAATTTCACAATAATTGTTTTAGGATATATTCCGATATTGCGAAAAGGCGTTAAAACAGCAGATAGCAGACATCAGACATGATCTGGAAAAAAGAACAAGGGAGCCACGGTTTCTGTACGAGGTCAAGGTAGAATGAAAAAGGATAAATGCTTTCTTTTTGTTTTCAATGAAATTATATTACACTGTATATTTGACCAAACAGCACCATTTAGAATAGCAAAAAGAAGAAATTTCTAGCAGTTTTACATAATACAAGCACAAAATTATATTTAATAATTTTTTTTCATATATTGTTAGTCATTCTCTGGGATTGGAAAAACGGATGAAATGTTGAGTTGGATGTGTGAAAAATATGCTACCGAGTTTCAGAAAGGAAATGCTGTGTATTCAGTGCAAGGTTTGATCAAGGTAAATGTGGAATGGCTGTCGCATAATGCAGCACATTTATAAATAGTGCACTGTCTACATTCGCAAGCGTCTGAGCGATCAAAATGAAAAACAATAAAGCTGAATTTTACACAGTTCACATTCGTGGACAATTTATTTATACAAGTGTATTCGATTAAGAATAACACACTACATGTAACCTGCCGAACGATCCTGCACATAGAGTTCAGGTTCATCGGACGAATCCGTATAAACCAAGGACATGTGAAATTTCACGCTCTTGATATTTTCTAAAGTGACAGTCCGTCTTAAAGTACTTTACTAGATGTACACATTATCACTTAATGTCTCAAAAACTGTTGAGAATAATACTCTAGTAATGTTTATGATTGATTTATAAATAAAATAACGATCACGATTTTTCTTTTCAGATTTATAAAGATTATTGTAAACATAGACAATTTTTAAGGACTTATCCTGGTATTATGGAGAAGATAGAGCCTTATGTGGACCTTACAGTTGAGTTGTGTTGGTTGATGTGTGCGCAGACCCCTCCGATGCAGCTCCTTTTTGTAACTAAGAACGACAAAGTTGATAAAACTTACTTCCGGTGTATGGGACACTCTGGAGATAAAGTTGATATTTGTATCTGGCCTGCAGTCTTACTCCATGACGGTGGCCCGGTTGTTATGAAGGGACAAGTATTACCTTTGTAAATCAAGATTTGCAGTAATTTAATTTATATTTTTTTTTTATTATTATTTTTAATGATTACCTTTCAGTATTTACTAATTTAATGAGATCCACTACCAAGTTGACTACTATATATAGTAATTTGCTTGTACATGTATATCTAGTTCCATGTGAAATAAATTGTTTTGTTTTTTTTTCTTTGATGTCGGAAATTTTGTTACAAAATTGTAAATAAGTATTTTAATGACAGGGGAAAAAAACGTTAACAAACTTCTGTTGTTCTTATTGCTATGGAAGTTCTTTATAGCTTTGTTTGCATCAAAATTACATGACAGTCGTCCTGTACAATAATATTTTTTTAATATAAAACTGTATACATTTTATTGAATATAGAAGTCTTTAGCCTGCCTTATTTTACTTTAATTGATCATAAAGGTTTAATTTACATACAAATTTATCATAATAACAAATCAAAATTATCAAAAATGCAGCTCAAATTGATATATCTATGGCACGCCAAATTCACAAAAATGAGCTAAACATAGTTTCACAGTCGATAAACTAGGTTTATCGGTTGTAAACTATAGTTTACGGACTGTAAACTATAGTTAACAAAGTTAATCTATATTTTACATCTGTAAACCATAGTTAACGCGATAATCTATGTTTCACAACCGTAAACTATACTTAACACCGAAAACAATCATTTGCGATTGCAAAACATAGATAGTCTGATAAATACAGTTTCACAATTTGTAAACTATAGTTTACAAACCGTTAACTATAGTTAACGATCTGATAATTATAGTTTCACGATTTGTGAAACAATGATTAACAACTTTTAACTATAGTTTACGATTGTAAATTATAGTTTCCAAACGTGAATCGGGTGTTTATCAACAAAATCTATTGTTAACGCTTTATTACAGACAGATAAACTTAGATTAGCATTCGTAAACTATAGTTAACGACCGTTAAATATAGTTTTACAGATGAAAACTATAGTTAATGAATTGTTAACTATAGTTCACGGTTTGTAAACTATAGTTTACAGTCGATAAACTTAGTTTATCAACTGTGAAATTATGTTTAGCTCATTTTTGTGAATTTGGCGTGCCATATATATCTGCCTGTAGAAAAGAAGGACCTTGACAAAGGCTTTTCCAGCCAGAGTATAAAGGTTACATTTGATAATGTATTGATTGTAGTATTTTTGTTACATTGTTGTGGAATTATAGTGCATGTGTACTGGGTATACATGTATTACCTTTTCTTGTCTAAATGATTCAAAGAAACGACCAGGATAATTTATTGGTAATTAAAATTTCACATATTAATACATGCATGTATTTCGTTTAATTTATGTTTTTTAACCAATTTTGCAACGAATTATTAACATAGATTCACTCAAATACATTTATTCTGTCAAACCAGAAAAAAAATCTAGAACAAAATATGTATCTAAAATAAATATTTTATCCCTATTCAGGAAAAATTCAAAACATCACAAGATTTGTGAATTAAGGTAGGATTTTTCTCATATTTCTTGTATTTAAAAATAAATGAAATTTTCACAGAATCAAGAAGACAATATCAGTAAGTGATATTATCAGTGAGATTAAATTTGACCGTTTTATATTAAAGGCAAGGTCAGGTCAAGGTCATTATCTTTTTCCTTGACATTATGAATAAAAAAATACTGTTGCCAATCATGTGATGCCTACTTCTATTTCAAAAGTTTAAAGATTGTTCTTTTTGCATAAAAAGATATTACTATATCGGGTCTATAGCATGATATTACCAAATTTACATAAATAATTTATGATATGATTTTCACATATAATAAAGTTGTCTTATAAATGTACAAAATGATACAAAAACAAAAAGTTTTGATCGTTTAATAAGAGAGAAAAAATACTTTTTATGGATTTTTGGCTCAAATCTGTACTTTGATTGGAAGCATTTAAAAGCTTACATAGTTCTAGTTTGTTTGATAAATCATATTCATTTGATATATTTTAAAAGTTTAGTCCCTTATTATTAAATTAACTAACATTTAAAAAATTCTTCAAATCTTTGATTGTGTAAAAATTATAACTAAATTCATTGTTCTATTATAATTTTGGGAGGCAGAAAAGAAGATATTTTCATACGCCATCATTCCGCCAAAAATATAGTCCCTGCTAGTTTTCAAACGCAGTTTACCATTTCTATTTAAAGTTGTACAATTCTGATGAGAAAATAAAAATAATGTCTTTTAAATCCCTTACACCTAGATATATAAGACATATAAGCAAATATACTTTGAATGTTTCATCTAGTCAGAAACCAGAGAAGAATCCTACCTTAAAAATCGGATACGGACCCTTTTCTACGTATATCTGACATACACTGTAAACTGTGCTTGTTGAACTTCATGATTTCAGTTTCCTTAAAATGAAATGCCCTGTCCGTCTCGTCTGTTTATCCATTTGTCAGCAAAAACTTTACTTTTCCCATAACTTTTGAGTGGGTTGGGTTATTGCTTTCATATTTCACATGTGTATTCCTTGTGACAAGACCTTTCTTAGGGTACCACCAAATTTGACCTCTTGACAATTACCTTGGACTGTGACCAACTTTTACCAAAAATTTCAAAACTGTAACTTTGGCCATAACTTTTGAACAGCTGGTGCTAGGACTTTTATACTTTACATGTGTATTCCTTGTGACAATACCTTACAACGGGTATAAAAAAATTACCTTTCGACCTTGACCTTAGAGTTTGACCCATTTTTAAGAAAACGTGACCATAATTTTTTGACCACAAGTACAGTAAGTCATATTCTACAGGTGTATATGCATTCCTTGTGACCCTTGTTCCTTCGGATACCGACAATTTTGATCTTAAAGTTGACTTGTACTTGAGAAACTTCAACTCTTGCCATAAATTGCTCTACGGGGGCACCAGTTTCACAAAGATATCTTTTTTATCCTATTTTCTGTTGGATTACCCCCTTTTCCAAAATTTATAGACGTACAGTATCCCATCATTGATTGCATTAAGACTTCACTTAAACCCATAAATGAGGGTTCCGTTTTAAAAAAGAACTTACAATAAAGACCAAAGTTAAATTCTGCTAAAAACATTTTTATTAATATTCCATAGAAAATGGCTTTATTCATTTTAAAAGCCAAGTAGAAAAATACTTTCACGCTGGCAATTTTTAGCAAAATCATTAATTTTGAAAAAAAAAATACAATATACTGAAGTTGTTGGTCTTAGTTGTAAGTTTTTTTTGTAAAACGGGCCCCCTGAACAGTTAAATAATGTAAGCATGAAAAAATTCAACTCATACGGTGGTATACAGTTAAATAATGTAAGCATGAAAAAATTCAACTCATGAGTAAAATGATTTTAATTTGTTTGGAAAACGAATTCAAAACGAGATCATCAAGATCTTTAAAAATTGATCAAAAAGATTATTTCGTTTTCAAAAGATTTATAAATCTACACAAAAAAGTCTCACAAGATATTATCTGCAAAGATATTATTTCGTTTTCAGCAAATATTATGACAAAGATAATATATGTTTTCAATATCACAAGCACAGGATTTCAGTTAAGTTACATAGTTTTCAGAATTAGAATCCAAGATGTTTTCACAAGATAATAAGTATTATTTTTTCACAAGATTTATCTCGGAAAAACCCAGCATCACAGATAATATCTCGTTTTCACAAGATATTATCTCGTTTTCACAAGATAATAAGTCGTTTTCACAAGATAATTCCAGTAATTATGTCGTTTTCACTCTTTATAATTTGCGTGTCCTACATGTAAAATAATTTTAATTTGTTTGCTTCCCTGAAAAAGTCATGCAACATAATATCACAACAAAATTTTACATAGTCCAGAATTAGAATCCATGTCATATTATTTTTATTGGAAAAACCCAGCATTAGCTTTGGCACGTTTCCAGTAACTCTTTATAATTACATGTATATCGTTGCTTTAAATCGACATTCAACAAAATAGGAACAAAAAAATCATTATTAAACTTGCATGTTTACAACATTGCTGTACGTTATGCTTCGCTGTGTACAGAGCTTCATAACCAGGAAGAATATTTTGAAGGTCTCGGATTCATAAAATGGCGACTCTCTCAATTTTCAGTTTCTTTCTATTGGTGTTTGTTTTGGGGAAAGCTGGTAAGTTCGTATGATATCTGTGTCTAATGGCTGTAGTTTTGTATCGATTTTATTAATATCCAATGCATAAGAAAATAATTTTAACCAAATGGTAATTTAAGTGTTATATTTTTGAAAATGAATTTTCTTTATGATTCTGTTTTTTCTTATTTGAAAAATCCGTAATCAGTATCTCTTTTCTCTCTGGTAGATGATTAATCCGTTGTTAGTGGCTGCTGAAACTATTAAAAATCTTCCAATTAGAATAACGAATTGATATTAATACACAATACTAGTAGTCTATTTAAGTCTGGTTATCTAAACTGTAATAATCATTTTTGAAGAAGAAGACGGGGATACTAAAAAATATTACAGTTTATTTTAGAAAATAAATGTCTTTAAAACTTATATGTTTTTTTTTTACAGTTTGGACATATGATTAAATTAAAAAAAAGAACAAGATTGACCGACATAACACATCTAATTTATAAAGAACTAAACCAAACGTTAAAAATCAACAGAAACCACAAAACATAATTATTTGAATACGTGTATATCAAATAAAAGAAAGAAGTTAAAGTGTGCATATAACAAACATATGAACCATATAGAATACAGTATACTGTAGTATATAGCAAACAAGACCGGGCATACCGTATGGAATGACATAACTATCGTTTATCTTGCATGTAGGGGGCAGAAATATGCCACTTTAATTACTAGATTAAAATTAAACATTTTCGATCCTGTACAATTTAAATTAGGCAGAATATACATTGCACCATATGTAAAATGAATAATTAGAGCTTTCCTTTCAGCTGGAGATCCATGTTCTACGTACAGTGTAATGTCGGGAGAGATTCGCCGATCTACGGCCTATACCTTGAAGCCTTCCGACACGGCCATCTGTGACAACTTCCTGACAGAGCAATGGTATCGGATAGACAGTCAGGCAGGGGATGAGATCGTCCGCTCCTGTCCCTCTATGACGCATTGTGGAACAATGTATCCCATGTGGATGAATGGTCTGTCATGATTTCTCTCCCTCCCCCTTTTTGTTAGGTCTGCCTGTCATTTTGTTGCGCGTTGGGATACCAATCTCTTATCCACTACTCCTCTTATATACCATTGAATGAAATTAATGAGACTTTCACAAAATCTTTGTTACATAGTGCCATTGTGCACCTTCTATTTTCCTTTTCGATCCAATTCATGTTTTTGGGTTTCCCATGTAGCAAAACACGGACAATGCCATCATACCAATCTCTTATCCGCAATTCGTCCCATTCCACTGAAAAAATGACATTTTCACAGATTCTTTATTACATAATGCCATTGTGACCTATTTTACTTTTTGATCTTAAACTTATCTTGGATATCCCAGAGCAAAACATGTACTTCTCCTTTATAATTATATGTGAGGCGGGGATATCATTTAGTGAGCGTGATCGCATTGCTCACATGTACAGTACCCCTAGTTTTCATAAATTTTTATTTTTATTCTCATCAACTTTGTACTTCTTTTCAAATAATTCACAACCTAGATTTCTTGGAACTAATATTGAACATTGTTGTGGAGAGCGCTCATGTAGGCTATGCCTGCTACCCAAACCACCCATGTTTTAGTTTGGTACATAAGAAAATATGTTCAAGGAAGGATATGGAGATAACGAACAGTATTCAATCTCAACGTCCATTAAACAATATACAAAATAAGAGCAGAGCAAACACGGACCTCTGAAACATCAGAGGTGGGATCAGGTGCCATGGAGGAGTGAGCATCCCCTGCCGACCGGTCACACCCGCCGTGTGCTCGTTGTCATGATCAGGAAATAACGGAAAAAATCCGTCGTCAATTCAGTGTATAAATAATGGACTAACAATTGGTATGAAAAACGTCAGTCAGCATTGACTCAATGATAAATTGTATTTGCTGACAAGGTTTTGTATCGACCATAGAATTTACGAAATGATGACTTTAAACGAGACTGTTGATATTCTTGTTTCATCAACTTGCTTGTCAATAATTTACCTCGTTTAAGAAATTGTTCATACGTAGAGCACGCTCTTGCGTATCGAATCAACTGAGATATATATACTCCGTATGCAGGTGATGAAGGTATATTGCTGCATAAGTAAGGGAAGTTGACGATAGAAAACTTAAAGTCATCACGTTTATCATATAGCTTGGTTGTTAGATTACCATTACCTTTTTCAAGTAAAATATCCAAGTCTGAAGCAGAAGTGTCTCTGTGGTATCTTTTATCTCAAGTTCACCAGGATATATCGTTCGACGTAGGAATGGAAATTATCATTATTAATTGACAATACGTGTCGATATATCTAAATGTCGAGTTGAAGGCCACAACAAGTGTTTTCTTCTTTTCACGCATAAGATTTTGTATAAATTCTGCTTCATATGAATATAAAAATAAGTCTGCTAATAACGGGGCGCAATTTGTACCCATGGGAATTCCAATAGATTTACAAATCAAAGCGAACTGTGTTTTACAGGGAACCTACCGTTGACATCTGACGGTGAAGTGGACAGGACCGTCTGTCAGAGTGGGATTACTGGATGCTGCGAATCCTCGCTGACCATTAAAGTCAAGAATTGTGGGACATATTATGTGTATTTTCTGAGAAAGCCTTCTGGATGTCCAATTTCATATTGTTTTGGTTCGTATTAATTGCAAAAAAAAGTAAAACGCAATTTTCCAACATCTCGTTATTTCAACCATATGTACAGTGCATTTATCAATATATGTATTCGTAATTTTTTTTTTCAATAGCTTTTGATATATCTTGGATATATAGTTTACTGTAAATTCAGTTGAAATTTATCGTTTTGAATTTACGCATTTGCTCACCTTTAGGTACACTGTATGTGAATGAAACTACAACAACCACGACAACCACGACAACAACAACAACGACAACAACCGCTCCTCCGACAACAGCAAGTCCGTCTACAACAACTGAATGTGACAAAGACGAGAGAGGGGGAAAAGGTGACCACTGATATATAGCAAAAAAATTCACTTGATGCTTTTATCCCTTATACTGTAGTTAACGTTTGAAAAAAATATGAAATGGTATTTAGAAAGGAACGATTATAATGAATCTTTATTTGTAAAAATATTAGATCACGATAACGATTATTCTTTACCTGTGTTCATCATAAATGTAGTATAAACACGTGTGTGATTACTTTTTAGAACACAGGCATGGTAAACACCACAGTAAACATGCGATGATGGCATCCGCTGCTCTTGCTTTAGTGGTATTTCTTATATTGCTAACACTGTTCATCTTCAAACTTTACAAGTGAGTTAATACGTCAAAGAGGTTTATTGTAAAATACTTTTACAAAACCTATTTACAAAATTTTATTTATACAAGAATCACTCTGTTTGTCTATCCGTTATATCTAGCTATATTTACATTTCTGATTGTTTTCTCTGTGATAACTCTTTGAAAGTATATGTAAGGTGAGTCGGTTTCTTGTTAATTAACCTGAATGTAAATTTCGCCAAGTGAAAGGTCAAGTGAAAGGTCAAGTGATATGCATGTCAAATTTTTAAATTTCGTCAATTTCTCAGTGGGTGTATTTTAAGCGTTTTTGCTGTTTCGCCAAATCATTTGCTTTTGTGTAAATTATCCTGCGTAATTTCCAACTGTCGTTGATGTCCCTGGCATACCCCCCCCCCAAAAAAAAATGCATTGATGCCTTCAGCATATGGGCAACACTTTTGATACGAAAGCCTTCGGAAGCTCCGTGTGCACTTATTTGCTTGTGATCTATTGCATGGGAGATTTATAATCTTTATCTCTATACCTCAGATCATTCGAGAATATTTCACCCAAAAAAAGAAAACGAGATTATCTTTTCACATGAACATAATGGTTGTTATTCGGAACACAATTGCCCCTCTATGTCATAACAGACTTGCATTTAAAATGACCGTGCGTACTAGTAGTTATGATTGGCATGTTGCAAATGTGGAAAAAAATCTTTATTGTGAACGTGAACTAAGGGTTATGCTCCATTGAAGAAAAGAATGAAGTGTGATTGATTAATATTTCATTTTTATCTTTCTTGAACTCACAGGAAATCTCCTGATGTGTAAAATTTAAATTGAATTATTCTTTCAAAACAACTTTGATTTTGTAACTAGACGGAAGAATCCAAAGACAAACGAAAAGGTGGAACCAATCGACGCCGTTGCACCCGTTGATGGTCCTGAGAAGACTCCACTCCCGGAACAATGGGTGGTGGTCGTACCGTCAGCCCCGCCTCTTCAGCTGCAAAGCTCCTTCATCAAGAAGACCCCGACGGAGGAGGTTTCTCAGCCGTGATCTTACTGGGAAGAACACAAATGTTGTTGTTTTTTAAACGTTATTTCGTTTTCTTGAGAGTTTTTTTTTTTGCTCTACGTATTAAATATAGTTCATCATGTGTCATTTTATTCAAAATGCTGTGCAGTCCTGGTAAAGTTCAGTATCTAATTTTGAAAAATCGAACTTTATATAAGTACAGTGTCAAGATACAAATATATACCGGTATTTCTGTTTATTACAGTAGATATTTACTTATTTGAACAAGGTTTCGCCTTTTACAGTGGAAGAAAAGAAATGTTTTTAGAAACCTGCTTGTTAATTCACGCCAGTTAAGTTATATATAGTTGCATTCAAAATTTTTATCTCCATTTTGAATTCATCTGTACATAGCTTTCCCATTTTTTTCATTTTAGCGAATTTTGATGAATAAACACATATTTTCTTTTGAGTTCCTAGAACGATGATCAGATGTGATCAGAAAATAAATTAATTCTTCATAGATCTTAATGTCCTTAGGTCACCCGAGTCACTTGGATGACCTATAATTGCTTTTTCAAACGTCGTCTTGCGGTTATGCATCGCGGTTGTAGACATTTTCGGCTTCATTGTTGGCATATTGCACCAATGGGTTAATAAGGGTGGAATTTTATTTTAATTCTATGGTCCCTATATCCAGGGCCTAGAGTTGGGACTAATACCATCAAACTTAGTGCTATTTTTAAAAACTCTTCTTTTGTACTTCTAGGCATCAGACAGTCAAACACATTGCATGAATATTATGCTTTGAGCCATCTTCCTAAACTGTAAAATTCATGGTCCTGGGTTCACGGGTTCTGGAATTGGGGCTCTAATGATTTTTAAGCAGATATACTACGAAGTGAAAAAAAATATAAATCGGTTGTTCTATATACCTTAAGATTTACTACTGGGGATAAACGAAACATTTTGTTGATTCCTGATCATCCTATTTCTCCTGGTTTTGGACAAAAATAAATAGGCATATCTTCATCTTTTAGTTTATTTTGTTTTATTATACTAATATCTGCATTTTATACAATGGTGTATTATGCACGGGTGACTTGGGTCTGTTAATTTTGCATTTTCATATCTTTTACTTTTTTAATGTTGATTATTTTCAGTGAAATCATTTACATGTTAGAATTGCTGTGATATTTTTAACACATTAGTTTGTGCATATTTATCGTGATGTTTCATGATGAATGGTCATATTGTTTAAATAAAATTAAATTGAAAATATGCTATTTGGTTTTATATTGATTGTATGTTGTTCAACGTCCCTTCAAGATTTTTTCACACATATGGAGACTTACCACAAATCTTGTCCTATGCTCGGTCTTTTTCGTGCCAGCACATGCGATACAGGACCTCGGTTTATACCGTCTCATCCGAATTAGGACCGGTCTCCACGTCCCCAAGTGGGATTCGAGCCCGCGACGAAGATCAAATCCATACTTCGCGACTTTAGAGCAGACGCTTTAACCACTGCGCCACGCGGGTGACATAATTTGAACAAATATTTTTTTTTAAGACATGGCAAGGACTTTTGGATTGACTGGTCTACTTTAATTTGTAAAATTACCGAGAACAAGTACATCGAATGATAATTTCTAGCTACTTGAATTGATGAACGGATATATTGACCCCGGGGAGGTGGGGGATCATTTATATACTAGTACATGTGTACATATTTTTTTTTAATTTTGAGTTACATGTATCCCTTTTCCAATTCACTTTATCGCCAATGACACCATACACACGGTTTGTTTTTCACTAGGCTATTATTTGCTTTAATATAGAGTAATATTAATATAAGTATCTATTGATATCATGTATAGTTTGATTGAATGTACACCGGGTATGGTCCTACGACGCGCGATCAAAAAAAAAGTTTTATTGAATATGTGCGAATATTTTAAATGAAAGAATTTAACATAAATTGAAAAACTTGGAAAGCCAAAGAAAATCACTTTATCGCTCTTCTACATTGACAATCAGAATTCTTAAAAAAAGAAATTATAAAAGGATTGGCAAAAAAAATACAATTTAACATCATTAGAAAATAATTTTATACATTTAAAAAAGATATTTTACGCGGTTTTGATTATGGTCTGCTGTGTTCCGTTTTTGTTTTTGTTTTTTTTGCGACTTTCAGATTCGATAGGATATCTTAGCTTTATGACAACTTACCGACAAATCTATTCTTACGATGCATGATTTTAGACTTACGTGCTTTAAATCTTAGAAATTAGGTGACGATAGAATGAGGATTAAAGAAAACTTTCACGCGTACACCTGTTAAGATAATCATATCAATGACAGTTGTCTGTCTTACGCAATTAATACATGTACCTTTTTATTAATTGAAGGATTATGTTAATATTACAATATATATTATACAATACTAAAATAGGGATTAACTCTTTTGTCCAACTGAGAGTATTTTGATTACAGTTCGCATTTATTTGCGTCATTAGCTTTTCATTCTTTATAGTAAATACAAGTAATTAATTTAATGCAAAAAAAAAAAAAAACAAACAAAAACAAACAAAGAAATAAATAAAATTAGAAAGGGGCTCGAAGAAGAAAGGGCTGAAGAAATTCCCGATGATCATTTACAAAATCTCCAGCTCAATTAGAAACATGTTAGAACACTTTAATCTGTTTACTGGATAATTGCAATCCAAAAGAATTATCAAAATATATTGTTGAATGGAAAATCATTGATTCTTCATAATCTTAACACAGATTTAAACAAATAACCTAATTAAGGGTAGAACTTCATTTCATGTCATGCAAGTATGACGTGCAAAGAAAGAAATTAATATTGAAATATTTTTTTAAAAATGATTTTGTACTCTGATCGGTCAACAGACACAGTCAGACATGAAATGTTGGTACTCGGATGTACCTTTGATTGAATCCGGCCTACATAAAATTTTTCTTACCATAAAAGAAAATTGAATTCTGTATTGAGAAATATTGATTTTTCACGTGTTGATAATAGGCTTTTTGAGTACATCAACGTTTATGAGATATCGCTTTCTACACGGATTTCTTCCCTCTCTGACGCAGAATGTTTGGACATCAGCTTTCTAATTATTTCGTCTTAATCAGACGTTTTAATTAACATTACAGAAAAACGCAGAGGGGTTGCATAACTAAAGGAGTCTGCCAGGTTTTCAAAATGTTGACAAATTTTTCCGGAAAATTGACAGAGAATGTTTCGACAGCAGAACCCATCATACTGGATCATAGTGTGATCCCAGTGGGAATTATCATCACCATTGAGAATATATTCTCTTTCCTGGTTCTTTACCGGTGTACCCGTCTTAATTACCAAATACGGATTTTATCCATCAATTTGTGCATTTCTGATTTACTAACAGGTCTTTCCCTGTGTTTTCCACTGAAGTTCTACCACTTTGGAGATAATTGTGGATTCAAAAAGTATGTCAATACATTTTTTATTACCATTTCCTTGCTAACAGTAACAGTGATGGACATAGACAGATGTCTAGCGATCCACTTTGGAATAAAATACTACATCTACATCAGCAAAAGATTTTTAATATCAGTATGTGTAGTTTGTTGGTTTATTAGTTTCCCGGTCACGTACATGATGTATTTTAATTTCAACGGATATTATGGAATTCATTGTGAGCCGATATTCAGTGCCCCCAAAAACCCCATAACTATCTTAGCAAGTTCTTTTCTATTGCTGTCAATTTTGTCAAATGTGATCATGTTCTTATACTTAGTACGAAAAATTCGTAAAAGGTACCTCTACATCAAGGACAAAAATGGCCAAACTCAATTAACAGGCAAGTACACAGAACAGGGCATTGTGATCAAAAAACTTCTGGCTATAACTGGATGTTTTATATTATGTGCCACCCCCTACATCCTCACAACATTTCCCATACTCGATTACGACACTTCATTCGGGAAGAGAATTCATATCACCACAGCCCTGACTCTCCTTTTCAACAGTGCCATTAACCCGGTGCTGTACGTGTGGAGGTTCCGCGAGGCGAGGTATCAGATGAGACGATCTTTATGCTTCTGGAATCAAAGTTATGTTGAAAATCTGCAGCTAAGGCACAACGAAGAAAATGCATCATACATCATTAACTTGCGGCCGGCGATTCTTCCAGAAAGTGACCAACTTACAAAATCAAATGTTTTCAGTTAAAAAGGCTAACTTAACCAGTTTTGTTAGTTGTTCCTTTGTATTATAATACTTTTATTTTAGAATAAAAAATCATGTGTAAAACATGCCAGTTTTGGTTTCAATAGTTTTTTTTTAGAAAATAAAAAGAAAAAAAAATATATTAAGATGCAATGAAGCTGTACTTTTCGCTCAAAATCCAGTCACAATAATCTATTTCCTTTATTTTCCGGGCTATTTTGCATTAGTTTATATTCTTTATATAAATTTGCGAGCTGCAAAGGGGTACCGGTATATTCTTCAAAGGAAACTACTGATGTTTTTTCAAACCAATTTTAAACTTTTCCATGGCAGCTATAAGCGCCTGAGAAACGTAAAGGATATCATAATTTTATGTAGTTAAAACCAAATTGGACAGTCCATTACTTAACGGGGGCTTTAAACTTGATCCGACAAAAGTTGTCGTATGTTTGACACAGACAGATTTAATAACCCGGATTATAGACTGCTGCTACAAAGTTTTAGGGAATTTTTGTCTCATCCAAGATAATGGTTCTCTTTTCATACATTGAATTGTCTTCGATTTTGTTCTTTTGGCTTGATCAAATCAATGAGCATACAGAGGGTGTGACCAATCAACAGGGGATGCTTTCTCCTCTATGGTATCTGTTCCCACAACTGATGTAAACAGAGGTCCGCGTTTGCTCTGCTTCCAATTTGTTTTTTATACCCCCCGCTTGAAAAGCGGGAGGGTA
The DNA here is from genome assembly GCF_032062105.1 of Saccostrea cuccullata. Lineage (NCBI taxonomy): Eukaryota > Metazoa > Mollusca > Bivalvia > Ostreida > Ostreidae > Saccostrea > Saccostrea cuccullata. The sequence continues at coordinate 24,022 of NW_026933731.1, read as the reverse complement.
TATAGTAATCGGTAATTCCGTCCGTCTGTACGTCTGTCCGTCCGTCCGTCCGTCTGTCCGTCCGTCCGTCCTTCCGTCTGTCCGTCCGTCCGTCTGTTACGCTTTTGGGTACCCATTTTATCCGCAACTCCTCTCATACCACTGAATGAAATTTGATGAAACTTTCACAGAATCTTTATTACATATTGCCATTGTGCACCTTATTTTACTTTTTGATCCGACACATATTTTGGGTTTTCCGGCCACAGCAAAACATGGACTTTGCCATTATAACTATATGGAGGCGGGGGGTATTATTTAGTGAGCTCATCGCTCACAATACCTCTAGTTTTTTAATGGACTTTTGACCCTGACTGCTGTTTGTTATCTCAATATTTCTTTTGTATTTTTACCATCTCTTTACCGTAAAGTTTCCTTTTATCTCAGAATTTTCTTTTCAACAATATTTCAAATTGATAGAAGTCCCAAAATAAATGTTTGTCCAAAAATCTGATTTACCTATGGTAGCCTAGTCAAGTGGTAGATATATAGAGCGCTAGCTTTGTGACTGGGATGTTCAGTGTTCAATTCTCGAAGTGGCAGCAAACCTACTTGTACACGTAAGAAGTTAACGTAGGTAGTGACTTTTCCTTTGCAAAGCACCCCGCACTGCCCTCTCGAGAATTTTCATTCAAATGGAGACGCCATCACTTGCCAGTAGAGAGGTGCAAATTTTATCCTATACTCGGTACTTACGGCCATTAAATGAGCAGTGAGGGATTGTTTTCGTGCCAGCACCTTCTGCGACACGGGACCTTAGTCTCGTCCGAACGACCGGTCTCCACGTCTAATAGTGGGATCAGAACCCGCAACTAGCGTGTCAAATATAAGATATAAGATAAAATGAGTACCAAAGTCAAAACTTTAGTAATCTTGTAATCTTAATTACGAGTTTCCCAGACAAAAACGAAAGCAAACCAGAAGTCTCTGTCGAGACTGAAGCTCTACTGGTTTGTACTTATAGCAAAGGAAGAGAAAGGTACTTAAGCAGTTGGGAATTGAAACTTTTCAACAGCAATGAATAGAGTAATGATCCTTGATTAAGTCTCTTTATGTTCTTAGTGTAGTCTACTTGCATGCCACATTATATTATAATCAGACTAAAACTGTATTTGCCAATTGAAGTAGCATTTTGAGAGTATTTAACAGAAATTTCTATTTTTAGTAACCGTGGCAACACCGTTCATTGAAGTGAAAAACTGATACATAGAATTATGTACCTTAGTGTAGTCTACTTGTGTGCCAAGTTATATTGAAATCAGACCAAAAATGTAGGGGGAGTAGCATTTTGAAAGAATTTCACAAAAATTTCTATTTTTAGAACCATGTCAACACTGTTCATCGAAATCAAAAACCGATACACAGATTTATGTACCTTAATGTAGTCTACTTGTGTGCCAAGTTATATTGAAATCAGACCAAAACTGTAGGAGGAGTAGCATTTTGAAAGAATTTCAAAGAAATTTCTATTTTTAGTAACCACGGCAACACCGTTCAACGAAATCAAAAACCGATATACAGAATTATGTATCTTAGTGTAGTCTACTTGTGTGCCAAGTTATATTGAATTTCAAATCAGACCAAAACTGTAGGAGGAGTAGCATTTTGAAAGAATTTCACAGAAATTTCTATTTTTAGTAACCACGGCAACACCGTTCATCGAAATCAAAAACCTATATACACAATTATGTATCTTAATGTAGTCTACTTGTAGAGTAGCATTTTGAAAAATTGTTTACAGACAGACAGACGGACAGACAGACAGACAGACTTAAAAAAAACTCTGTATTAAAATAATACAAATCCTCTCTTTTACAGATTTGTTCCACAGGCGCTTGACGTTTTTAACCTTTCTTTTTATAAATAAAAAATTCCCTATACTATTTATTTATAAAAAGAAAGGTTAAAAACGTCAAGCCACTTGACATTTTTAACCTTTCTTTTTATAAATAAAAAATTCCCTATACTATAATATAGTATAAGGAATTTTTTATTTATAAAAAGAAAGGTTAAAAACGTCAAGCGCCTGTGATTTGTTCCTAAAATAATACACCTCGGTAACAAAGTCAAGAACCCGTGACTCAAAAGACAGTGATAATGTGTGCAAGACCAGCATAAAATTGGTAAGCTGGAATATCTTGACTAATAACCATGATAATTAAACTAAAACAAATTTTCTTACGGTACCAAATTTTTTGAAGGACATACTAAATTAAAAACAAGTTTTGAAAAAAAAAAAAAGTCAACTGAAACACTATACCTTATTAAGTAAGTCATAATGACCATATTATAATGTTACAGGAAATTAATCAACATATAATTAACTTCATTAAGGCACTTCTATCGTAGAGTAAGCATGCTAATACATAATATAATATACATTTATTAAATCCGACGGCTGAGGTATGGTAAGATCTGTTAGAAGATACATATTAACTTACTAATATTGTTTCAATATTGAACACAAGTTAATTCAGAGAATTCGTGTCCCCCGCTTAGGGAAAAAGTCGGATCCCCCTGACTGAATTAGTAGAATTATTAAATGTATACATGTAAACTGATGCAAATAAAATACATGTATGTCAATATGCGTATAAAGATTTGATTGCTTATTCTCTATTATGTGTATAGAAGATTCTTTTAATATGGAATATTTATCACACTGTAATAATGATTTTATAACCTCATAAATTTTTCTTTTCACATGCTGAATACTATCATTTAAAAAAAAAGAAAAAAAAAAAAAAAGGATCGTCTAAGATACGATCCTGGGACCTCTTACATGTGAAGCGGGAGACATACCACTAGACCACGGAATCGCTTTAAATAAAGTGAAGTATATGCAGAAGTGAAGTCACATATATGTATATATTCATGCTCGATATTGTCAATTTTTTACACAATCCATGGTGTTTGATTTATTTAGCCTTTATTAAACAGTTCTAATAGATGTAATAAGAACATAAAGTCCGCCGAGAACCTGTTTTATACGCAATAACTCTCCGCATGCCCCTGTTCTAGAAATAGCGACATGTAATATTATAAATACTAATAAAACAAACGGGGTGGGGCACTTTGAGAGGGCTGAGAGAGGTCCTAGGGAGTTTTGGTATAAAATTACATTGCATAAGCTCAAAATCTTCTTGAAATATCGCCCGGAAATGATAGTGTTACACACAAACAGAATGTATAAATTTACGTCCTTGAACTTTGACCTTTTGACCTCAAAATCAATAGGGGTCTTCCCTAGGCCACAGGGAGTTGTTATGTAAAATTTCATTGCAATAGCTCAAATGGTTCTAGAGATATCGTGTGGAAACGAAAGTGTTATAACAGACAGAATTTGCTTATTTATGACCTTGACCTTTGACCTTTTGACCTCAAAATCAATAGGGGTCTTCTTTAGTCCATAGGGAGTTGCTATGCTAAATTTCATTGCAAAAGCTCAATGGGTTCTCGAGATATCGTGTGGAAACGAAAGCGTTACAGACAGACAGAAAGACGGACGGACGGACAAACCCAAATTAATATCCCCCACTTTTCAAGCGGGGGACAATAAGGTGACAACAAGGTCTCTTATTATGCTTATCAGCTTTTATCATTTGAAATACTGGTATTGATATTGTGAAATGCAAATGTATGTGAAACAAAACTAGTAACAAAAGTTTAAAGGATAAAAGTACAACTTTACTTTGGATTCTCAACAGTTACAATATTATATACCTATACCTGGGTATACATGTAGCACTAACTCTGGAGGTTAGCAAATCGTTGTGCAATCAAGCACTCAAAAATCAAATAAAGGAAAGAAAAAAGTTTATATACAATGTACAGTGTAAATGTATTACATTACATTAGGAAGACCAAGTTTGGCTGAATCTGCAATTCCTTAATGCTGCAAGAAGTCCCTATATGGATTTGAATTTTGAAAAATAAAGCATTTTTTTTAAAGTCCATCAAGTTCCAGGAGTTAAAAATGAGCTTTAATTTTCATGTGATTGAAGTTTTCCCGAGTCAAAGAGCTATCACTTTTTTGATATCCGATTATGCCATACCTAAAAATAGAACAGAAAATGGATTTTAGGAACCTCATTGTTCCGCCTTTTATGTATATGAACTACATATGCATTTTCTGCCCCCGATAACAATTTTTCTTATTTATAGGACTGTTAAAGATTAAAGAATGCTTTTAAATCTTTGAGTAGTATCAATTTTTGAACAATTTGGGTCAATCAAGAGTGATTCTGTTCTAGATCGCAATAAAAAATTGTTAGTTTTTTAAGTTAAATGTTACCATTATATGATAAGGAACCACTAAGATTTACAGCCCCAACAATTACAAAACAACTATTGAATATACCGGTACATATGCAGCCAGTTCTTGTGGAAATATATTGTACAACCATATGCTGTATACTTCCTCAAAAACATATTTAATACTTTTTTATTGAATAGTCACAAAAACAATTAAACAAAAACAATTTATAATGTACAAGCTGTATTATTTGCTGTCTGGTAAACAATCTGTTGTCAAATGAACTAAATTAAATGTTCTAAAATGTACAAATTTCAACTGACAAAAAGAGGTTAAAAAATCATGCTATTTATTTACAGCTAGGGCCTAATAAATTTGTCCCAATGACATTTTCTTCTTATATATACATGTATTTTAGAGCTTTTTTTGTCCTTTTGAAGGTTCATTTAAGCAGATCAGCAACTTGTCAATAAAATATATATCTAAAGTCAAATTTTCTCAAGGATACCTTTTTTGCAAATCAATGCAAATTTGAAATGAAAAAATTAAAGATACTGTTTTTTCCTCCATTATAAATTCATTTTGTGCTAGTCATTCGATTTTTTGTCAAGTTAGTTTGTTTTTAAAAAAAATACTTTTATAAGTTATAGGGCCTATATCTTTTCACTGGTTAAGGTCAGACGAGACATTCCTCAAAATCTGTTTTGTATATCTTCGTAATGTATGAAAAATATTCAAAAATTTCATAACATTCTGATTTCTAAACCAGTTTCTGAACGTTTTTTAAAAAATTCAAACTCTTAAACATTTGAAATTGAAAAATTATTTTTTTTCCCCAAAGGATTATATCTTTTCAGAAATGACTGGTTAAGTAACTGAACATTTGACTCTTACTTTAGTTGCTGCTCTATGCACCACTGTATGACGTAACGCCAATCTATTGATATCTCTGTCATAACCTCCACCAATCACAGTAGCTAGTGGAATACCACGTGACACACAAGCATCAATTACAAACCAATCTCTGAGAAAAAGCCCTTAAAAAAGATAAATCATAATCAGACAAACTTCAGTTTGATGTTAAATACCAGATACATGGGTAAATCACAAAGTAACTGATATCATTAAAAGTGTATAGAAATTCAAAATAAAACTTAAATTGCCTTCAAAATTTCAAGAATTTTTATTTAAAAAGGAAGCTGGTTTTATATTAATCATTTGTAATAAGAATTTAAAAAATTATAATATATGAAATTGGGGATCAGACTTAAATCTATGCAACTTTAATTTGCAACTTTAAAACTTATTTGTGAATTCAGTTCAATTCATGTGGTGTAGTACGTGATACCAATTTGTTTATATCTACTTTATATCAATGGAAGCAAAATGATATAATTAAAAAGTTCATGAAGGAATGTTTGATATACAAGTATTTACCTTGAGCTTACCTTCATCTGTTAGATTAAGCTTCCCTAGTTCATCCTTTTCATGTGGATCAACGCCAGCATCGTAGAGAACAAGATCAGGTCTAAAGCTGTCCAGCAGCCAGGGGAGATAAGACTGTACGTGGTCTAAGTAGTCTTTATCCTATATGTAGAACATATAATCACTACACAACACCAAGTTGTATGTAGGTCTGTTGGAGTTTAGTATACACTAAATGTACCACATACACAAGAAGAGTACTTACTGAAATTCCCATCATAAGCCCTATATCTATGTCGCTTGTCTGTTTCGTAAATGGGTAGTTCTTTTCACAGTGCATTGAGAAGGTAAAAATTGCACAACTGTCACTGAAGATGTAAGCAGTTCCGTCACCCTGTACAACATATAGATAAAAGATTTTTAAATTTGAGTAAAATTGATTTTTACTCAAAATGAATCTAAAGCATGGTATATGGCATGGACTTTTTTGATGTTATGACCCTAAAACTAAACATTTTTACAGATAAACATTACTTTCCATGATTTACTTCATCCTTTTAGTCTAAGTGTTGGGAGGAGCAGAAAATCATAGTTTTTTTTTTTGGTTCATTTTTTGTTCAAAATAAAAAAAAAATTCTGAAATTGGTTAAGAACTCATGAGAAAATGTTGAAATTAGTTTATGTTGTTTGGGCACACATTCAACATTCCCAGGGCCATTGGAACAAACAGCATAAGGTCAATCGGGTGATGCAGGTACATTAAAATTTGCTATGGTACTGGAAACAGCTCATTGCTTTCTATTGCTCTATCTTTTGGATTCATGCAATAGTTACTCAGAAAATATGTGTGTTTTCCAATTTACTGCTTGATTATGTGTACATGTTTTGCATATTAAATCCACAATATATCATACTACATGTACTGCAACAATATACAGATTCTGAATAAAGGTTTTAAAACTGATTAAAATTAAAAAAATTTTATTTTATATTTCTCGATCTCTATATTTAAATACAATTCTTGAAAGAACTTTCCTCAACATTGAAAACTCTTTCAAAAGCCAGTAGAATGATGAAAAACAATTTGTAATTATTACATTGACGAGTTAGTCAGTAGTTGTTAATATTATACTTTCATGTAAATAACTTGAATCTGATTCGTCGAGAAAAATTTGATAAAAAACACTACTACCCGCTGAATAATGAAGCCACGCCCTCCTCCGTAGCAACAGTCAACATTGCTTGGCGACGGGTGGTATTACAAAAAATAGCGACTGCACGGAATTTATGCGCGCACGGTTCACTGTAATATGTATTTTTATAAAACATTCAATATAATATGATAAATATTACATGTATTTGGATGTAACATTGAAAATTTTCACCCCTCTGTTGACAATGGTTTTCTTGGGGTGCAAATTTTCAATGTTACACTCAACTACATGCAATATTTATATAATAATATCCTCTTAAGGACTATGCTAGTGGAGTAAGCATATTTGATGTCAAATCTTATTATCCCATAGGTGTATACATGTACATGTAATTAAGATCAGAGTAACTGCTCCAAAAATAGAATGCTGTGATGTACACCCTAATAGACAAAACCTAATAACATTTGATTTCATAATAAAATGTTATGGAATACTAGGAATTATTGGTAAACTTGCTTAAGAAAAAAATAATATCTCCATATTTTTTTCTTTATATCACCATGATCACTTTGCCTAAATATTCCCAATACAAACCTGGTGAACATCCAAGTCCACAATCAAGACTTTCTGTGCTACACACTCATTAAACAATGCAGCAGCCGTCACAGCCATATCATTCAGAAGGCAGTACCCCGCCCCGTGACTGGGGAAGGCGTGGTGGGTACCCCCTCCTGTACTGCATGCTATCCCATGCTCCATTGCAATTCGACCAGCTAATAGTGTTCCTCCTATTTTAAAGCAATTATCAAAAGTGAGAGTAAACACCATGTAAGAAATCAAAGTGTAATTTCTAACTGATAGTTAAACACTGAGTAAACACTAAACAACATTTAATTTTTCCTGCAAAAAACATTTTTATGCCACTTATGAATATGGTCGAGGCATACAGTATTTGACATATCCATCTTCATCCCTCTGTCCTTTAGCATTTGCCAGCCATTTGGACAATTTTTAAAAAAAATTCTCAATATTTTTATCAGCTTTATATGCATGACACCTACTGTAAAATTACATATTTTCATGGGGTCAAATTTTCGTGGTTTGAGGAAAATTTCTTGGTTCATGGGGATTTGAAGTTCAGTGTTCTTCAATTTTATTTACTTTGACCTTTCCTTTGACCATGACCTTACTTTTTCGTAAATTAGAGTTTAACTTAATTTCAAAGAAACTATCAAATTAAGATCAATCATTTTTTAAAAACTTCATATTCTTAAACATATTGATTGAATTTGTTCAACTGCATCAACATTTTCTGACCCCCATCTCTTCCTTGACCTTGACTTAACTCTTCTTAAAACAGTATCAAGTTCACTTTCAAAGAAACTGACAACATATTTTACTCAAACATAATGTGCTGATACAACTGTACATAATTTTTGAGAGCTATTCAATTTCATCAACAAATTTGACCTTGACATTTTCTTTGACCTTGACTATAAATTTATGTCTAACTCAGTTTCAAAGAAACAAATTAAGATATTGCCATCAAATTTGATAAGTCTATATTCCTAATGAGGAGTGCCATTCAATATTTGACCTTGACCTCTTTTGATTTCACTTTTCTCAAAGTATCAAAAAAACAAAGCAAGCTTTTTATTTAACTTTATATGCTGATACATATTTAAGAGAGCTTTTCAACTTCACCAGCATTTTTACCTTGAACTCACTTTTCTCAAAGGACAAGGTAGGGTAACGGCCATATCTGGCCCCTTATTTGATGTAAAAATCAGAACACTGCTAAAATTGTGATAGTTTGTATTTAAGAACTTAAAATGATGCTTGCTTTGAAACCAGTACTAATTCAGATTCAAAGCTTACATGGAAGCCAGTGAGTCTAGAGGGAAGAGATCAAAGAAAGACATTTTCCTAAATTTCCTCAACTCTGGTAGAATTTCATCATATTTGAGATACTTTTCTCTTCGGAAAACATAGAGCACAAGCTTGCCTATCTGAGATTTTTACACATAAACTGCATCTGATACTAGTTGAAAAAATATATAAATTTGGTAGATAGGCAAGCGTGTGCTCTATGTTTCTTGAAACAAAATATGCTGTAAAATCAATGAAAATTTGCATATAAATGATAAAATTCAAAATTGACCAATTTTTTCACCCCTCTGTGACTTCGTATTTCAAAACTTAGAACCAATACTCATTTTGTGGCAGGGATGACAACAGGTTTCTATGAATAAACTATTGCATCATTCTGAAAGACACCCAAAATCAGGGGCCAAAAATTGGTCTTACCCTATCTTGTCCTTTGTACTTATACATAGCTTAGTTTCTAAGAAATTATTCAAGACATTTTTTTTTAAATGAAACCAAATTATACAAACCTGTCTCTAATCTGCATCTTGATACAATTCCCTCACTCCATTTAAATCCAGTGAGTCTCTGCTCTTCAACAGTGGTTTTTCCAGTAAGGAACCGGTCAATATAGTCAGGAGTATGCACAAGTTTTAGCAAATCTGGGTCTATAGCAGTTGGTTTTAAGATTTGTTTCATTGATATCACATTATCAGTTCTGAGATATCGTAAAACTCCATGGAATTTTCTCATTGCAAATCTATGTTTAAAAGGAAAATCACACACATATCCATCATGATGTATGATAGGAAGACCATGAATTTCCAGTCTTTTGACCTAAAAGAAAAAGTTTGTAGAGAATATATCTCTAGTACCTTGTCATATCAAAATCTGAAAATTATAATTAGATATATATTGTTTTTCTTAGTTATTAATCTATATTAATAAGATTTTTTCAGGAAAGTGCAGTTGTTTGAGCAATGGATAAGATTTGGATTAATTGTATATATTCTAATTGTAATGCATGTTGAAATAGGAGAATAAATTTCTAGAAATATTATAACTGCTAAGTTTATACTCACTTTTTGAAGAGTTTCCCTATTGTGTGAGTGCTTTTTGCTTAAATCAAGTGAACATGACCTCTTTTGATCAAATGAATTGAATTTAATTTTTCTGCAACAATTCAGTTTCCTTATATCTGACACAGTTATTACATTTCTCATCTTCATCACTTCCTCCCATCAGCCAAAAGTTTCTGTAAAACAGTGTATATCAGTCAGGGGTGTGATTGAAATCCTTCATTTTTAAAAATGATGATTTTCAGTCATTAAATTGATTTTTAATAATGATGGAAATTCATCTTTTTTTTAGTAAAATGATTCATTTCTATTTTGAAATTTATTTTAGAAATAGAGTTATCTCTGATATTAAAAATGACTGTTTTTCATCATTTTTTATCAAATTGTTAGGTCTGGGCGCACTTAATTATCTCATTAGTTTTACGGGGTGCACTAAATTATTTTGGTTTCAATTACTTGTCAGATGTTTCTCTACACAAGGGTCTATGGCAGGATAGTGTACTATATCTAATTACTGTAGTAAATGGGATAAAATTGATAGAATGGAAATATGATGAAAAAACGTCATATTTACAAAAATCAGAAAATTGTGTACATTATATACTTAGAAGAAATGACCATTATCCACCATTTTTAAAAATGATGGATTTCAGTCACACCCCTGACTGTATATAATAATTATAACAAGCATTCTGAGAGTAGTGCATGGGTAATGATAAGCCCCTACCAAAAGTGTAATCAGGTTCCCATTAATCATAGGGTAATCAGAGATTACAGAGCTCACCTCAAAGAATGTTGTCTTTAAGCAAGGCAAAACTAAATAATCACTAGTACATGTATATCCCTATAGTTGCAACATTTATGCAGTTTTGAGCTAACAGGGCTTGCAGTTATTTGGGAATTAATGGCTAAGACTTTAAACATACATTGTATCTCTTATAATTTCGTTAGAATGAAACTGATCAAAAAAATTTAAACTTGGTCACTCATCTGAAAATGCAAGAGAGATCCATCACACAAAGCAAGCCTGGTACATGTGCACCCTCGTATCATCCATACTAGTTTGGTTTACGTAGGGCAAATTAAATAGTTATTATAAAATAAACCTGCTCCAAAATCTTAAAACTGGTCACTCATCTGGAAAATGTAGTTACACATGTAAAATCAGTATCCATGAAAGTTTGGTCAAGGTAGGGCAAAAAGTTCCTTCTCTAACCTGCTCCAAACCAAAAATTTTAACTTGGCCACTAATCTGAAGAATGTATATATGTCAGATCCAACATCCAAAACAAACCCCACTTGCAGTGTGCATTAATCCTTAGATATACCATCCTTGCAAGTTTGGTCAATATAGACCTGACCTCATAGTTACTTGGAAATGGAAAAAGAAAATTTTAAACTGCCCCCAAAAATTTTAAACTCCAGCACCTCCAAAAACATTAACCTGGTCATTCTTTAGCTGAATTTGCAGCATCTGAATTCTTCACTAGTAAATATAAGTTAACATATGAGAAGCATCTTCCATTCTCCAATAAAATAAAATGCAGGTCATAAAAGTACTTCTCTATACCAAAAACTTTAACAAGGGATGTTGAGACCTAGGTTTATATAATAATATCCCATAAGCTCCCCCAAGTGCAATTTGAAGCAATCCTGCCAATATCAAGCTTTATATGTTATGTCTAAAATCTTGACATGAGCCAATTGCAGAGATGTCTGAGAGAGGAAAGAATGGCAACTCTGCATAGGAGATTGGGCATCTGTCTGTCTGTCAACTGTATGACAATCAGACAGGTTTGACTGTCTCTGGCCAGGCAGTTCAGTATAGAGCACCTATAAATTTGTAATACATGAGGACTGGTCACTAGTGGACAGATAATTCTAACTTCAGTCGGTAGAGCACCTAACTAGTAATTCAGAGGCTCAGGTTCTTATCCTGGACTGGTCAGTCACATTTCTCCCGGCTGCTTACAGTAGATGAGTAGGGCCTATATACTTATCAGTTATGATTTTTTTTTAATCTTGATTAAGTCCATTCTTTTTTCCCCCAAATTATTTGTTAATTGTTCCACATGCATAAAGGCCTAAAATAAAATATGAATGATGGGATATTAGGAGGCGAAAATTTGTATTAACACCTTCTCCCAATCTTACCTGGTCTTTTGAACTGTTGAACACTGCCTGCCCAAATGTGAACTGGACTTGACTGTCAACACTGCATGCTATGAGTCTGAAAACTAATGTTACATAAATGTGGTATAAAATCAATTGCAAACTATTACAATGATCATGTATAATACTGTGTTAGTATGACACGGTAGAATTGTGAAGATATACCTTGTTTAAAAACATAAACAACACAGGACTGACGTCTGTATTTTGTTTACCATCAAAAAGTTAAATAAACCGTACGTTGGTTCTTTCCGCTTAAATTATATCTAGAAACTGGCCAGAGGGTACCTAAATTATCATTTGAATCAAGCAAAAAATAATTAAGCACATAGAAAGTTTTTGCTATATAAGCATTTCTCATTTATTTCATTTTTATAGTGTTGCACTTTGCTTATCTCGAATAAATTTTGCTCGACTTACTCAAAATTAAAAATGGACGCAAAATTGGAGAAAAGTCCAATAATGAACAAAAAATAGCGACCAAACTGTCATTCAGAAGCATATGATATTTATAAAAATGATAAAAGCAAGAGTGTTCTTGGATAATTTTCATGGATAAATCTGAAGAGTAAGTTTTGAAACTTTTAGGGGTTTAATTTCACTGTTGATGTTTGACATGAGAGGGACAGAAATGTCTTCTGCTCATTAAACTTACAAAGTGACGCGGAAAATCATTTCAAGGTTTAGACTTATCTTTGAGCTGGTAAATGCATCTGTGTTTGTGGTATAAAAATATTATTCTTATAAAGATATTTGGTTATTTTAACAGTTTATTTGGCATACATGCTATCCTGAGTAACCTCCTTACACCTCAGCCAATGAAATTGCTGGCATTGAACACACCTCTTAACAGCTGCAGCAATTCCGCTAATTACATATAACTGTTTGTTCAACAAATAATACGTTGGATTCAACCCCAAATCCCCATTTCTTCAGCCCACAAAAAGTGAATAATTTATTTGTATCAAAAGTTAATGATAGTGTAAAATAACACATTTAAATTAAAGTATTAATGCATTTCATCCATAAAAGTCTTGTGTTTTTTAGCTCACCTGAGCCAAAGGCTCAAGTGAGCTTTTCTGATCAAAATTTGTCTGTCATTGTCGTCGTCATTTTCGTCATCGTCGTCGTTGTTGTAAATTTTCACATTTTCATCTTCTTCTTAAGAACCACTGGGCCAATTTCAACCAAACTTGCTACAAAGTATCCTTGGGTAAAGGGGATTCAAGTTTGTTCAAATGAAGGCCATGCCCTTTTCCAAGGGGAGATAATTATGAATTAGAGAAAAACTAATGGCATTTTTAAAAAAACTTCTCAAGAACCACTGGCCCAGGAAAGATGAAACTCACGTGGAATAATTCTCAGGTAGTGTAGATTCAAGTTTGTTCAAATCATGACCCCCTGGGGTAGGGTGGGGGCAAAATGGCTGATCAAAGTTTTACATAGAAGTATATAGGAAAAATCTTTAAAAATCCTCTTCTCAAGAACCGCTGGGCCAGGATTGATGAAACTCATGTGGAATCATCCTCAGGTAATGTAGATTCAATTTTGTTCAAACCATGACCCCCGGGGTAGGGTGGGGGCAAAATGGCCGATCAAAGTTTTACATACAAATATATAGGAAAAATCTTTTAAAATCTTCTTCTCAAGAACCATTGAGACAGGAAAGATAAAACTCAGGTGAAACCATCCTCAGGTAGTGTAGATTCAAATTTGTTCAAATCATGACCCCCGTGGCTAGGGTGGGGCCATAATGGCTGAACAAAGTTTTACATAGGAATATATAGGAAAAATTTTTAAAAATCTTCTTCTCAAGAACCACTGGGCCAAGAAAGATGAAACTCAAGTGGAATCATCCTCAGGTAGTGTAGATTCAAATTTGTTCAAATCATGACCCCCGGGGGTAGGTTGGGGTCAAAATGGCCGATCAAAATTTTACATAGGAGTATATAGGAAAAATCATCTTCTTAAGATCCAATGAGACAGGAAAGATGAAACTCATTTGAAATGATCCTCAGGTAGTGTAGATTCAAATTTGTTCAAATTATGACCCCCGGGGCTAGGGTGGGGCTAAAATGGCCGACCAAAGTTTTACATAGGAATATATAGGGAAACCTTTTAAAATCTTCTTTTCAAGTACTTCAAAGCCATGATTAGTGATATTTATATGGAATCATCCTCTGGTAGTGTAGCTTCTAGTTTGTTCAAATCATGACCCTATGGGGGGATAAAATTCAAGCTCCCCCCCCCCAACCTCAGTAAACTTTCAGTTCTGATCTGATATGTTCATTTTCCTAGCCAATGTGCTTAGGTGAGTGCTGTGGCCCCTGAGCCTTTTGGTTTTTTTTTTCATGTTTTTTTTTTTTTTTTTAAATTCACAGATCATGTTATTAAAGTTAGTCCTTCATGATGGAAAGTATGTACTCCATAAAAGAGTTCTACATTGTCATCAAGCTTTCCTGCACTTACTTCAGCATCACAAAGTCAACAACACATTAACCAATGCAGGTAAGAATTCTCTGGTCGCAAAACACAATATTGTCTCCTTGCTTGACTCCATCATAATATTCATCATAACAGCTTGACTTAGAAAGAGGTTGAATCTTGTTTGTCCAAATGCTGATCTAATGTCAATCATATATCTATAGTCCTCCCAACACCCTACTCTCGATTTTCTATTGTTATTGCTCATTCTATTGAATGGAATCGCTTCATACTTTACGTCTTTAGTCGTGTCAGTCAGTTTTCTGCTCAGATATTCGTTCAACATACATAAATATGATAACAATGTTTTCAGTTTTGCCAAATTAAGGTCTTTTGATTTTCAAGTGCTGAATGTTTCAGATAGCAATTTTTTTTAATTAACATTCAAACTTCTTGACCTTTTTTGGGTACTAATATAATTGACCTCTTGACCATGTTGAAATTGCACTTTGACCCACTTTTGCTAAATTTTACCAAACTTTATCCTTTGCCACAACTTTTGAACAGCTGGTGCCAGGGCTTTTATATTTCTAATCTGGATTCTTTGTTATGCAATCTTATTCTGAGAGTCATAGATTTTGACCTTGACCTTTGAGGTTGACTTATTTTTGAAGAAATTTAACCTTTACCATAACTTTTATTGGTTGGTGCTAGGACTGTCTTATTTCACAGGTTGTGACACCTTTCTTTGGGTTAGATTATTGCAGCTAGGTTAGATTAGGTACTACCATAATTTTTTATCTCTTTACCTTGCATTTCTCTTGCATATGAGAACCTTACCTATACCATAAAATGCCATCAGTGTTTTACAAACACTTATTATTTATACCAACATCTTGAATAACTCCATGAATGTATCATTACTGCTTAAAATCATTTCGAATTATTTGCAAATTGATATTAATTCATTTAATTGCAACAGTCAAAAATATTTTAAGATATCAAAACTATAACTCATTGTGTGTACATGTAATTTGTATGGATAAAGTGTACATTAATATACCTTATATGCTACAGGTTATAGGAAATGGTATTCTTCCTCACTCTTTCCAAGTCAGAAGTTACTGGATCTAGTCAAACCATGTGTCTCCAGTGAAAGAATTCGATGGTCTAGCCACAAAAAAAGCTGTGATAATGCTCAATTTCAAAAACCAGGCATGTACCGAAAAATTTAGGTCACTATTGCTTCATAAAAGTAAAAATCAAGATTATGAAATAGTTCAAGACCAAACTTTTTACAGCTGCAATTGATTACTTACAGTTTTCAATTTCAGTGTTCGATCAATTTTTCTTTTCATCTCACTTCAAGCAATCTAATTAGTAATTTAAATTAGATCCTTTGATCTGCTCACTTGATTCCAACACTAAGGATCTAACAAAGGGGTGTTAAATAATGGTCCTCCTTAATTGGTCATCCTTAGCAGGACTTTTGTATATGATCATATATGTGAGTGAGTCAAAAGGTTTATATATCATGTATATTAGATAGCATCTCAAGCAGTTTAGAAAAGCAAATGCACAACTGTATAAAGACTGTAGCTGATTTCTTTTAAGGGCCTGTAATACGGTATTGTTTATTCTATGTTTGCAGATTGTGAACTACTAGATCAAGTACAGGACTGGTAAGTGCATATCACACTGCAGTATGTATAATATAACATTGAACATTATTATGACTTAATTCCTCAAAATCTGAGATATTTATCTGTTTAATTGTCATTAATATCATTATATCCTGCTCATATAGTGGCAATTTCTTGATTTTTAATTTTGCTGTACATCTTTATCTTTTACACGAAGAGTACAGGTCTAATATACAGTTTGATATTCAGTTCTGGGGCCTGTTTTACAAAAGAACTTACGACTAAAGTTCAAAATTTAATTTCGCTTTCATTATTTCAGAATTTTTAACATTAAATGTTTGCATACCCCTGGTGTGTTTAGGATATAAGCATGCCCATAATGTTATGAAAATATTGATAAAGTTGTGGTATTATATACTCAGATGACCATTACAAGGTCTGTGGGATCCTTCTAATCTTCAGTATTCCGAGTTCATCGTGGTTCTATGAACTTTTAATCTCTACCCTGTACAATTCTAAGTAACATATATATGTTGATACATATTGCATACACCCAAAAATGGCACCTCCTTCATTTTTACAAGCTTTGGATTCTTATATTTTGCATGATTAAGCTTCTACATCTTATATACAGGCAGCTCATAACAAAGAGATTTCAACACGACAGTAAACCACCTAAACCTAAGGAGGGCTTGTATTTATTCAAAAGAGAACCCAATTATGGTAAGTGCTCATCCTCCAGTCTTTTCCCTTCTGAAGCATGAATAGTCCTTTTTGAAAATTAAAAAAAAAAAACATTTGTTTTCATTTATTACAAGATATACCCAAAAACTTTAAATTAAAGATTGAAAAAAACATGTAAACTTAAAATCTTTTGTTCAGGAAGGAATTAGATTTTGGTCATTATAAAGTTAAATAGCTTTTTTATACTTTGTACATTGTAAATTCCTAAACTTCAAGAAAATTTTTTCTTGAACCTTCAAAATCTCTTTTTAGAAAAGATGGAAAATACCATATTATATGAGGAAGAGCTTCACAGGGAATATGGTTTGACTCCAAAGTATGTGAATTCATTACTTATTACAAAAATTAGATAATGTTTATGTCATTTTACATCATAAAAATGCCCAATTATTTTGTTTTTAACTGACAGTTTTAAATATTTTGTTTTAGGGATGTTGAAGGTTTACCTCGAGAGAAAATGAGAAGTGGCTGGTCCTTAGCCCAGACAGAGGACATAAAATACGGATACAGAAAGCATCTAGTCCACTCTGTGTAGTTCATTTATACTATTTTTTCAGTCTTTTCAAAGGGACCAAAAATATTGTATAAAAATCTATAGATACATTAAATTTTAAAATGTGTATCATGGAAGATCACTTTGTATTAATTTATTTTTCATGCTGCTCTATAATATTATCAGTGTGATTTAATATGTAATCTTTGGCAACATGGTTATAACTATCTGTTATTTTTTCTTTCAGGGCGTTAAAAAAATGGGGTTCAGAAGAGGCCATAAAATTGCGGAGACTTATTATAAAAAGGGAAATGGACAGAAAAGGTTTGGATGCTTGTTTTTCAGTTACATTGTAATAGTGAGAATATAGATTTCAAATGTGTAGAGACCTGTGTCAAATTTTGTGCAGAATTTACACAGGGCTATAAATGCAAATGACAAGAAATCTTTACAAAAAGGTCCTTTTCTTTTGCAGAGGAATGTGCAAATGAGCAAAAGGTAACAATTTTTCAACATGCAAATAGTGGGAGATCCCAAATGACTTATTGTACTACCTGTAAGAAGTCTGGATAGTTCAGTATTCATTTCAGAATTTAACATTACCACTACTTTGTAAAATAAATTGTGCATTGTTAAACCCCATTTGAATGATTTTATTTTTAGTATATTTATCCTTTGAATTTCAGAGTTATGATATTTTTACCTTTGGATACAAGGACAGACAAGGTCGAGTTATTTCTATTGCTCTGGTTGTGTAAGTATTACAATTATGAACAAAGGCTTTAAAATCAGCTAACTTGTCTATAAATGTATGCTCCAAGTTCAATTAACTCAAAAATTGAGCACAACTAAATTTGAAGTGTAGATAAAAAAATTAAATATTTTTTTGATTCACATGTTTGATTATTGATTAGATAATGATTAACGTTTAATAATTTTTCTTTATGCAACTTGTACGAGTCTCAGTTGTTAAATGTGTGTTCATTTTAGGAATTTAACAGTATGCTTGATGAAGATGGTTGTTTATGCTGTTTCCATGTCTCCAAGTATGCTGGCAGAGTTTCTTCACTCCTTGTTAGACACTGCTAATCAAGTAAGATATACTATAGGTTGTATATTCTAATATTGGCTTCTGATCACATGTATCTAACATGAATTAAACAGTTTGTATTTCTACTCATTCATGAGTTTATTTGGACCAAATGCAATATATATGTAGCTGAATTGCCATCAGCTGATTTCATTTACACTGTGTAAAAATGTCATTGTATAAACCTCTACTGTACATGTATGTTTGTTTGCATTTCCACTTCTTATTCTATATTAGCATTTCCACTTCTTATTTTGTATTAAAAGATGGGAATAAAATATAATGTTCTTACAATTTTGTCAATATCTGATTAAACTTCATCCCATATACATTGTAGTTGCATGTTATGTGTATCAATTAATTTACTTGCTCTTGGTACACTGCAGTACATAAGAGATCATCAGGATTTGCGGGTGCGTAAGTAATTTTCTGTCCGTCTGTCTGTCTGTCTGTCTGTCTGTCCGTCTGCAGTATTTTTTTAAAAGTTCAAATTTGGTATGGTAGTTCAGTGGCAAATATATTTGGATGCTAAGTTTGGTTCTCTATGTCTTCTGGTTTGGATTGGTGGGGTGATTCCTTAATCAACTTTTTTTTGGTTGTCCAATCATATTTGGTATGGTGCATGTTATGTGTATCAATGAATTTAACTTTATATAAGAATGCATTGGCAAAGAGAGATACACTTGTAAACTGAATGCTGGCTATGAGTCCCTTGGGATTAAGCTTTCCTCCTGAGAAAATCAATCATTTTGTTTTTCTGCAAATGAAGTTTGTTTTGAAGTTAAGTCAATTTGGAATGCTATGAACACTCGGAAATGTGGATTTAGATATAAAATTTTTATAATTTTTTTTTGTTTCATAGTTATGATTTCATCAAATTCTAAAAACAAGAAATAGATTAAAGAAGAGTTTTTGATTTACATTTTATGTTAATTAATTTTTAAGGTAGTTGTATAAAAACACATTAATACTGAAAAAGTTCTCTCTCCTTTTGCAGTGGATTTTCTTTTCTTCTTTGTTTTTTATCTGCAACTGCTGTTTGTTTGAAGTTAAGGTCAAGCCTTCATGATATTTGCATTCATTGAAGCCTGGCATTCTATATAACACAAGCTTCATAATTGTTTAAATATACATTCAGTGTTAAGTTGTTCTTTACTGCCTAATGTAAATACAAGGATATTATTTTCAGGTTTTTGAATATTCAGGAATTATCTTGAAATTTTAAAAATACAGTTGCTGTTGCTTATTCTTCGTCCTTTTAATTCTACCCCATGGCGGGGCCCTTGCTGACTGGTCAGTTTTCTAGTTCATTTTGTTTTTCTATTGTAAGGTATGGCTATGCCAGTTTTCAGAACATCACCTCTCTCTGCAGTGGATTTTCCTTCTTTGTTTTTGGATTTTTACTCTCGTCCATCATGAATTTCTATTTTTTTCTTGGAGCAGAAACCTCACTATCACTTGTAAGTTATATATCTTTTTTTTTACTGAGGAAAATAAATTACCGAACTTTAGGACACACAATTCACAAGTAACTTAAGCGAGTAACAAAGCTTTTTATTACGAAAACATGCTTTTACATAAACATGTATGTTGTTTTAGTCAATGTAATAAAAAGAATATGATTAAATCAATTAGGAGCTATTTCAATCGTTTGTATAAGATGACACTATTTGATTTTTTCCAGATTCATTTAGGAGTCATGTATCTAACATTCCTTATGGAGGGATGTAAGTGACAATATTGCAAAATCTAATAATTTCCAGTTAAAATTAATTATTTTTCTAAACATATTCATTCTTGTGAAAAAATAGAGCCAAATAGAATTAAATGAGTTTGAAAAATATTTAATTAAATAAGATTAGAACTTAGTTTTTTTTTATCACAGTTTCTCTATTCTTTGCTACAAGAGAATTGAAACGAAAAGCAAAAGAAAGGAACATGAAGTTATTTCCATATAGTAAGTATTGTACAGCATGACTTTTGCATTCAGTGATAAATTTGGTCTAGCTGTTGCATAGTATTTTTCTGTTTATATCTTTTAAAAAATAATTTTAGCAGTCAGCATTAAATCTAGAAAAATAAATAATTTAATGTTTGGTTTAAATGATATTTGCATTGCATTTTAATTGATGAGCTTTTAATCAGATATTTCAAAATCAGTGCATGGATTGATGATGTCTTTGTATCAGTGTCACTAATATTTAGCATTTCTTATACATGTAGCTCCATTGAAGGTGACCTATTTATTGAAAAATCTGAGTTTTATGCTGTAGGATGAACTGTTTCAATTAAATATCCCTACTAGCATGAATCTAAACTATGATCTTGATATTAAAGAACCTTAGTGTTGATTGTTTTAAGTTACTTTTTCTCTGTTTAGGATTGCTCTTTCATCATCTATTGATTTTAGAGAGTTATTACAACAGTATATGATTTTTTTTGCAGTCAGACGCGGCTTTGACCCTAATGTAGTGGTTGTGTTTATGGAGGACATGGCAGCAGTATGTGGGGTCCTGATAGCATCTGCTGGGATGACACTCTCACATTTGTATGCTCAGCCATTCTGGGACACGGCAGCATCTGGCTGTGTGTCCGGACTGATGGGAATGGTGGCTGCCTACCTGATCAAATCCAACATCCCAGCTCTGGTTGGAAAGTAAGTGCTTGAGATTGTTTATCAAGAAAATGGTTTTAAGGCTCACCTGAGCAGAGTATCCAGCATCTGTATTTGTAAACTTTTTACTGTTTTCATTATCGCTTAGGAGTGAAACGGTTCACTGCGGTATCAATTCACCATGGTATTTTTTCTCAGTTCGATACACGGTACAAAATCTCTATTTTCGGTTCGTTTTTTGGTCTGGATCGTCATTCAGTCGGTTTTGGCATAAGGTATTAACATGCTTCTCAGTATAATATTAGTCGGGTTTGGCATTTTTAAGGTATTAACATGCTTGTCAAGTATAATATTAACTCTTGTTAAAAAACGTAAATTTTTTTTAAGTGGTTTTTGTTTAAAAAAATCTGTCCCACTTAACTCTTTGAGTTTGTAAAATATTTTACATGTATATGTACATGTACAGTCAAATCGATATAAATTGGATTTATTCTTCGCACTTTTTCCGATCCATTTTGCACATCAGTTATTTGACTAAATTAAGTAAAAGGAAGCATAAAACATGTAAAACAACAGTTGAAATTGCTTCGATGTTCTCCAAATATCAAAAAACATGTTTTGTACCGTAAAACACTGACAGGGGATTACGGTCATTTATCGTAGGAAACCCTAAATTTTACAAGTG
Source organism: Saccostrea cuccullata (assembly GCF_032062105.1). NCBI lineage: Eukaryota > Metazoa > Mollusca > Bivalvia > Ostreida > Ostreidae > Saccostrea > Saccostrea cuccullata. Next base: position 2,339 of record NW_026933731.1, on the reverse strand, counting down.
CAATAACATTTCGTTTTAACCATGAAGAAATATTTAAAAATATACATCCGAGGCGTACCGATTTTAGTTTCACCCCTAATCACTGATCAGTTTTTTGTGGACTTACAGTTTGTAAAATATTTTTTCATCAAATCAATTAAATTGATTTCCACATTTATCCTTGGGTAAAGGAAATTTTTTTTCCTTCTATCAAAATGTATTGTATTGAAAATAACTCAAAGTTAGAGGCATGCACCCTCATTCAATTTGACCTAAAGAAAAACAGAAAATATTTTTCTCAATAATGACAATGCTAAGATCACTAAAACAGTTGATTCTTATAAATCAGATTATATGCAAATATCTTCTTGTACCTAAGATTAAAGTTTGTTCAAATCTTATATCTCATGAGATTGGAATGAGGTAGTAATTTTTGGATTTTAAAATTCAATGGAATTATGGGAACATAAAGTAGGCCTTTCAACTGCCGCTAGGGGTCGGTTTTATGAACGATAACTCACTGTTGAAACATGTTGAGAGTAGGCTCGGGGTATCTAACTGTTTACACGCAAGGCAGTTTTTAGCATTTCCTAAGTGTTTCTTTGCTCTCAGTAGAATCCAGTGGTTTTAGAATGTAGCACCAATGTTCAACTTATTTACTGTATAGTTGCGGACACCAATTCACTTCATATAATTAAAAGTTTTAATTAAAATAAAAAGTGAAATCTACCCTCCTTCTAAGTTCTAACCTAATTAAATTTTTATACTCGGTCGTTCCCCTTCGTGCTTAGTAACACAAGTAAGATGATCAATTGCTGCATTTACTTGTAAAAATATATATATTTATATAGGAAGTGAAAAAGCGCGAAAACAAAAAACATGGCATGAAATTTTCTTCTTCATAATAATCGTCAAAGAGAGTTAAAAATATTGAATATAGTCTGTTCCCCATCTATTTGACCCTGTTATTTCAGGTAGAGTGAAGGCATTCTCTTTCTCATGGTCAACACTTTTGTGTACAAAACAATGTAAGGAACCCCTTTGTGTACATAACAATACCAATGCTGAAGCAGCCTATATGTCATTCCTATAAACGAAAACTCATAAAATATAAATCGGCACTTATAGTTGGTCATTTTTCACACCTGAGTTACGTGTCCTTAAAACTCAACATCGGAAAAGTCAATTATAAATAATCAAACTTTTTTATGATGTAATTAAATGTATGCATAAGTTATTATCTTTTTAGCTCACCTGAGCCGAAGGCTCAAGTGAGCTTTTCTGATCACATTTTGTCCGGCGTCCGTCTGTCCGTCTGTCTGTCTGTCCGTAAACTTCTTCTCAAGAACCGCTGGGCCAATTTCAAGCAAACTTGCCACAAAGCATCCTTGGGTAAAGGGGATTCAAGTTTGTTCAAATGAAGGGCCACGCCCTTTTCCAAGGGGAGATAATTATGAATTAGAGAAAAATTAATGGCATTTTTAAAAAATCTTCTTCTCAAGAACCACTGGGCCAGGAAAGATGAAACTCATGTGGAATCATCCTCAGGTAGTGTAGATTCAAGTTTGTTCAAATCATGACCCCCGGGGCTAGGGTGGGGCCAAAATGGCCGACCCAAGTTTTACATAGGAATATATAGGAAAAATCTTTAAAAGTCTTCTTCTCAAGAACCACTGGGCCAGGAAAGATGAAACTCATGTGGAATCATCCTCAGGTAGTGTAGATTCAAGTTTTTTCAAATCATGACCCCCGGGGCTAGGGTGGGGCCAAAATGACCCACCCAAGTTTTACATAGGAATATATAGGAAATATCTTAAAAAATCTTCTTCTCCACAACCACTGGGCCAGGAAAGATGAAACTCACGTGGAATCATCTTCAGGTAGTGTAGATTCAAGTTTGTTCAAATCATGACCCCCGGGGCTAGGGTGGGGCCAAAATGGCCGACCCAAGTTTTACATAGGAATATATAGGAAAAATCTTTAAAAATCTTCTTCTCAAGAACCACTGGGCCAGGAAAGATGAAACTCATGTGGAATCATCCTCAGGTAGTGTAGATTCAAGTTTGTTCAAATCATGTTCCCCGGGGCTAGGGTGGGGCCAAAATGGCCCACCCAAGTTTTACATAGGAATATATAGGAAAAATCTTTAAAAGTCTTCTTCTCAAGAACCACTGGGCCAGGAAAGATGAAACTCATGTGGAATCATCCTCAGGTAGTGTAGATTCAAGTTTGTTCAAATCATGACCCCCGGGGCTAGGGTGGGGCCAAAATGGCCGACCCAAGTTTTACATAGGGATCTATAGGGAAACCTTTTAAAATCATCTTTTCAAGTACTTCAAAGCTATGATTAGTGATATTAA
>NW_026933730.1:0-57969 GCF_032062105.1 Saccostrea cuccullata | reverse complement strand
TCCAAATAACATGGAAATAGCACGTGCTCTTCTATAAGAGAGTCACGCGTTAGCGTGACGATTTCGCTAAAAAGGCAATAAAATGCAAAAATAACCTATTTTTTGAATTCCTCGTCATTTTTCATGTTAATAAACTTTGTTTAATTAGCGAAGTTACATGTATCAATTAAAACCAGGGACCCATGTATTAACGGGATAGGCAACTACCGCAAATCTCGCGATATCTCGTAAGTCGCGGGATTTCGTAAGTCAACATTAATTATCGTCGGAGGCCCTAAATTCGTTACGGTCCTAGGGTCGTGACCTTTTATTTTTCTGGAATACCTTGCATGATTTTGAGTCCCCCTGCATCACATCGTTAGAAAAAAAATATTTGGATTTTGTCATATTTTACAGCTCCTGAAGATGATATGGACGAAAGCCGGCAAAAGTGTATAATCAGAAACAAAATTTCCTCTTACTTAGCATAATTTCGCTATTACCGCACATATCAAAAAAGAAAATATTTGATATTTTTTTCTTACGTCCTATCTCAAGTGCATTGGTGCACGCATTGTTTATAATAAGTCAACAGAAGTCACTTATCCGATTTGGAATTTTTGCGTCTGTGTTATGTAACTTCCGCTAAGGTCACGACCCTAGGACCTGTGTTTTTAAATGGCGTCGGGTAAACATAGGTACTTTGAACGAGATGTAAACAATCAATAAAGGCATGAATTTTTAAAAACTTTCAGTTTAATTGAAAGAAAAAAAATTTACAACTAAGGTATGACTTACAAAATGAAACAGCATTTCAAATTTATTTTAAAATGGAGATTAGCTCATTAGGGTAACGACTCATGGACCTCCGAGGATAACTATATTTCTAACGCTATCGCATAATTGAGATAAAATCCTTTAATTATCTGTCAAAAAATCATTCAAGATTTGTTTTAATCAAGTATTATACTCCTTCTCTTAGAAGTAATTTTGTTTTATGCAAAATCAGCACATGCCCCGATCGGCCATATTTCCGAGGAATCGCCGATTTTGGTCTTTATTTTCTTTATATTTAAATTATATTATTATTATCATTTAAAATTTATTAATAAAGTAATTCCAGTACATAAAAGGAATAAATGATAATAATCAGAAAACACCCCGTTTACTGGGAATAAATGTTAATTGAAAAATTCGTAGTGTCTTGCGTGATGTTTTGGGTATAAAAACATGGCGATGAAGGAGTTGCCTATCCCTTTAGTATATAGGTCCCTGTTAAAACTAAAAGCACTTTCAAAACAAACCTTTGGCTTTCATTTTGTCGGCCACATTCCAAAGTCGTGACGTTGTTAAGCACGTGACTTATTTCAGTGCTGTGATTGGTCAGGGTTGGTGACGCGAAATAGAAAGTTTGACTTCCACTCTATATGATTGTAAACAATGATTCAACATGCATCTTATTTACGATGATTTGTATTGTGTTTTCTATGAATGGATATTTTTAATTGACTGACTGCAGCATTCTAGAATTTTTGGAAATTTTAGCGATAAATGTGTTCCTTAGTTTATGGAAATGTTGAATAAGTGGAGGGGCAAAACTTGTAAACATGCAGTGAGGATGGTCTTGTTTCGAGAAACAGCAATCGACAGTATAAGAAAAATGAAACGTATAATATTAAGAGACACATATTAGATTTCTGGAAACAGAGCTGCAGTTAATCTAACATACTCCTGGATTTACGAACTAAAAAATCTAGAGATTTCAATATGCAAAACACTGGATACTTTACAATCATTGAGACCACACGGAATGCAGTTATAGAGGGAATCTCTACTAAAACAAGAATGCACTAGGATAGTAGCTATAAATAAAAATTGACGTTTAACTCCTTCATCAGTCATAAAAACGTATTTACAACTCGGCAAAAAAAGACACAATTGTTCGACATGTACAGTACCGACCAGACCCAACCTGACACCAAAGCAGTCCCAGAAAGCAGTCCCTGGGACTGCTTTGGGACCGCTGTGGGACTGCTCTGGGACCGCTGTGGGACTGCTCTGGGACCGCTATGGGACTGCTATGAAAAGCAGTCCCAGCTGCCCCTGGGACTGCTTTCTGGGACTGCTTTGTTCACTCATGTGTGAAAAAGGTTCTGAGTGACATGATAGCTCCGCCCCTTGTGTATTCTGAATTTGCAGGCTCCCTGTTGTTTTGTTTATTTGCAGCAGAGAGGAGTTTAAACTGTTTAATAAGCAAGGATTTCTTACACTGATTTCTTTTAATAACTTAAGTAGAGATTATTAGAGTTAATTCATATTTTCAGGGACTGAATACTTACACCAATTGATGTGTAGTTTAGAATAAATTAAAAAAATACTAAAGTTGATAAATAAGAAATTCCTGAGAAAATTTTTATCCCTAAAAATAAACTACAAGTTTATGAGGAAAAAAAATAGCTACGTGTGGGTTTTTTAAAAATTATTTAATGTTAAATTATGTACTCAAAATTTGCATTGGTACTATTTATAAATAATTATTACAGTTAGATATAAGATTTTTTGATTAAAAATGCTACACATTTCATAAGGACCACGCTAAAAAAAGAGTATTCCATGTAACCCTCAAATAAAACCCAACAATTAATTAAATGACCATGAAATAAAATTATGCTACCATTCTCCCGTAACATAAACTATGTGAATAATCAATGGGGAATTAATGAATTACCAGTAGCTTTTAATTTATAAAGAAGTTATTAAAAGAGTATATTTATTTTTTTTTTAAATTGAAAATACCGGTAATTGTGATTTTTTTCTTTTTTGTTTTGCTAGTGTTTACCTGGCCGATTAATGTTTATAAGATGGTGTGAACACCCATCGTTTCAATCGCCTTTGGGCAGAAAAATCAATACATGTTATTTGGGTATTTGTATCAGTGTTACACATCATTGAACATGCTGGTAAACAATGACCCGAATTTCAATTTATTTAATGCGAAAAAAATGTGATAAATGAAATGTGTATAAATTTCTTTCGGGATTAATTAATTTTGAACATAATCGGAAGCTTCCATTCTGGTGCTTTACAGATGTACTCTCTAAAATTTACAAATAAAACACTTAAAACTAAGTTTTATAGAACTAAGGCATTAACGATAATTAAATTGACATGTCAGTAAAACTAATCATGGCTGAAAAATAATACTTGGAAAATTAACAAGAATTTTTTAAAAGCCCCAATACTTAAGAAAACTCTATAATTAGAGTATCCCCATAGTCTAAATTGGCCATATAATGATAAGATCTATTTAAAGCTTCTTCTGGTGAAAAATAATTAATTTTTCTGTATAAAAAATATGGGAGCCAGTATCAATCACAGAAGAATTATTAATATACCCAAGAATTGTGATTATTATATAAATATTCATGTTCAGTGTAATTGATATACACATGTGTGTACATGTAAGTGTGAAAGCCTTTTTCCTCCAAAAAATATAATTATTTCAATTTTTATGTGCGTACATGTTCTGTTCATAAATGACCTTCGCGTACAAGTAAGGATTCCTGGCATACTACCCAAAATTAATTTCTACTGCCTTTTATAGTTCCATTGTTTATTGCAAATCTCATTTCTGAGTTAGCTCCGCCCATTAAATTCATAAACCCCGCTCACTGGGACTGCTGGGACTGCTTTCTGGGACTGCTGGGACTGCTCTCTGGGACCGCTGGGACTGCTGGGACCGCTGTGGGACTGCTCTGGGACCGCTGTGGGACTGCTCTGGGACCGCTGTGGGACTGCAGTCCCAGAAAGCAGTCCCCGGGACTGCTCTGGGACTGCTTTGTGTCAGGTTGGGTCTGGTCGGTACTGTATCATTGTATGTATAGTAACACGTACGTATGGCTCCGAGTCTTAGCGCAGATTTATCTAACGGCTAAGGTAAGTTTGTTTTATTCATTTATTACGTATTGGGGGCTGTATTGTTAAAATCAAGGGCCAAGACCCCTTTCGAGGGGAGATAATCAAGAAAATACGAAAATAGGGTGGGGTCATTAAAAAATCTTCTTCTCAAGAACCACTGGGCCAGAAAAGATGAAATTTATTTGGAAGCATCCTGGGGTAGTGTAGATTATAAATTGTTCAAATCATGACCCCCGGGGGTAGGGCAGGGCCACAATAGGGAATCCAAGTTTTATATAGAAATATTTAGAACAAATATTTAAAAATCTTCTTCTCAAGAACCACTTGGCAAGGAAAGCTGAAACTTATGTGGAAGCATCCTTGGGTAGTGTAAATATTAAATTGTAAAAATCATGACCCCCAAGGTTAGGGCGGGGCCACAATAGGGAATCCAAGTTTTACATAGAAATATATAGAACAAATATTTGAAAATCTTCTTCTCAAGAACCACTGGGCCAGGAAAGCTGAAACTTATGTGGGAGCATTCTTTGGTAGTGTTAATATTAAATTGTTAAAATCATGACCCCCGGGGGTAGGGCAGGGCCACAATAGGGAATCCAAATTTTACATAGAGATTTATTGAACAAATCTTTTAAAAATCTTCTTTTCAAGAACCACTAGGCCAGGAAAGCTGAAACTGAAGTGGAAGCATCCTTGAGTAGTGTAGATATTAAATTGTAAAAAATCATGACCTTCGGGCGTAGGGCCGGGCCACAATGGGGAATCCAAGTTTTACATAGAAATATAATTTTTATATAAAACAATTCTTTTAAAAAGATCTGCATCACCCAAGTTACTCAGGTGAGCGATGTGGCCCATGGGCCTCTTGTTTTAATAGACTATTTACTTAATGTTTTACCAAACAAAAATAATTTAAAAAGCACATGTTCGATGTTTTATTCGTTTTATAATTTGCTTGCGTCGTAGAGCACGCCTGCCGAGAAAATCTACACGCCCGCGGTGTTGTTTCTTTAATTATGCTCTATTTTTTAAAAAAAAATATATTACTTAAATTGTCATTTAATTAATTATAAACAAATCAAAAAGGAAAGTTAAAAAATATTATATTTTCTGTTCGTCTAAGAAGACGTAATTACTTACTTTTATAAACATTGAAGCTGATGTATGTAAAACAAATTAATTCAAAATAAATATTTTTATGCTATTTTGAAAATTTATTTAGATATGTCCAAGAGCCGAATCATAGACAAGAAAAAAAAACCCCATGTAAACCATTCACGAAGATACTTGTAAATTGATTCACGATACAGATTAACCATTATAACAATTTCTACAATACTAACAATCTTAACAATTTTTACAATACTAATCCTAGGAGGAAGAACTGAAAAACAAATATTTGCTGCTCTGGGGCGTATATAGTTTGTGTGGTGCATTATATAACTGTTTTATTGTTTCATGTATAGAAGCTCCATACTACACTAATCTGTTTTTCTGTATTATACTTATTTAAAAATTGGGATAATTCTCATGTATTAAGCAGATAAAGAATAATAAAAGTACGTCAATTAGTTATTATATATTTTCATTGCTTCCATATATTGATATTTCTTTTTTGTTACTGGATTAAATACATGTACATTCTCAGTCAGGTCAAAGTTGCAACATTCGAATGTAAATCGACGATCTTTTCAGTAGTTTGATAAACATGAATTTGTATTAAATTCGGAATTTCCTTCATCCATATTTACTCAGTATTTATTTATTTAATATAACCAGTTAACCAGATATTTTAAAATTTTACTAATTCCAATTTTGTGGCTCTGGTTCATAATATCCCACCTTGGAGTGTGTATAGCGCACGTGCCAATCTTCTCACTTGTCATGTACCTAATTATGTAATACCACATAATATTACGCACAGGAGGGTATACAGGAAGATCGATAATTAAGTTTCATTGAGATTTGAAGTCCTTGTATACACAGTAAACACGAATTCAGACATTCATATCATTGTAAAAAATTTTAACAATAATGAATGTTGATAGAACAATAATGTATAGCGAGAATATTTGGAACTTTCGAGGGATTATTTTTTCTCTAATTGAAATAAAGGAATAAAATAGATTACTTTCATCACTTTTATTAAATCATCCAGTTCTTTGCCTGGATGAAGAAATTGTGAAACTTTGAAATGTTAATGAAGATGAAAAATAACGTGTTTTATATTTTGAAAATCATTAACGTTTTAAAAGTTTTGTTTATTTCCATGACGGCCCAGATCGCTTAAACATGTTGAAGCATAGTGCATGGTATAAACACATCATGTTTTCAGTTAATTTTACTCTACAGACTGTTCTTTGACATTACATATCTGAAAAAGATAATAAAATAAAACCCCATACCGAATTATTAGGGTTCCAAGGTTTTTTTTTTTTTTTTTACGAAATGTGTGGAACATCAAGTGCCTGCATGTGTTGTTTTATTTTTTCTTTAGAATTTGATTTACCTTATTTTCTTTCTCTCTAAATGAATGAAAAAGAATGAATTGAACATACAGGTTTAAACGATATTTTGTACACATGTCATATGTACATGCTGGTTTTCTTACTCATTTCGTTTTCTGCTTGATGTATAGTATATGTATGAATTGTTTACATTATACCCTTTCTCTTACCTGTAAATATTTGTATTTATTTTTATAACTTTGTTCCATAAAATAAAGTTAATATAACCTGAAACAATAATTATATCATCAATTGATGTTTAAAAAGATCAACATTGAGTATTTCAGATTCTGATTCAAAACAACTACCCGTAAAACGCTTTTTTACTGCATATGTGCTCCTGAGCCATTGTAAATTCTATGAACAAAAACGAAATCAATAATATTTTTATTAAAAAAAGAAAGAAAGAAAAATATGATGTCCGTGGTCTTCACACAGCAGTTCCTATGGTCAAGTAAGAGTTATCTCCTTTAATACTATATACCCCAGACAGCATGACTACGTTGGGCCAACGTTGGCTAAAGGTTGTACGGTTGGTCTTTAGTTGGCGTTGGGAAGACAATGTTGGGCCAACGTTGGACCAACGTTACCATGTGAATAACCTCTTGAGTACCCAACCATGTTGGGTTTCTTACGTTGGCCCAACGTTGGTCCAACATCAACTAATTTCGTTTCGTTATATTTTCTAATGAAGTTGGGGTTCAATGTTGGCCCACTGTTGGGCCAACGTTTGTAATGCAACCTTAACCAAACTGTCAACTTAATCTGGTAGCAGTATGTTGGCCCAACGTTTGCCCAATGCAAGCTTGGGTGTTTGTTTTAAGTGTTCTTTTATAGTTAGAATAAGTACATTGGGCCATTGTTGGGCCAACAGTTAAATTGCAAACTAAAGGATGATGTGCATGAGTTGGGGGCATTACGTTGGCCCAATATTGGCCCAGTGTTTGTTATACACTAGGCTTTTATGAAAAGATCATTAATTTCTTCCATAGCAATGAGACTAAACTCTATAAATTTTGAAATCTTAATTAACCTTAAACTTTGAGTGTAATTGTAAGATTTGTTTCTCTCGTATACAATTAACGAAAAGTCATTATAAAAGGAGACTAAATAAAAGTTTTTCTTACATTAGTTTTCCCGGTAATATATAAACGACCGAATAAAAGTTAGCATAATATGGAAACTAAAAGTTCCCAGGGACGGGATGTGAATGACGCATAAATCAAGATAACCCAGCCAGCTTTATAATTGCATTCAAACAAAAGTTAGGCGAGTCGCTAAAACTGAAAGAGTCGCAGCAAATTTAAAACACCAAAATGTGGAGAGCTGTCAAGTTTAATTACTCAAAGCTGGCTGATAAACTCAAAATGCAGAGGAAGTTACAGTAAGGTTGGGATTTTAAAAATATGGTGCACACAACGGCTAACGGCGAAGTCCTAAAAGAAATGTAAGTAAAGTATTATTAAATTTGAAAACTATAGCTACTTCTTTTATAAAATGATTCAGTTTATATGAAAGACATATATCATACATTGTATATCATGACGAGAAATGAAATAGATAAGAAAATTTCAGTATATATGGTAAGGTGTGTTTAATGGTAAATTCTTTAGTATTTAAACAGGGTTAAATCCATCATGAGTTAATCAAAAAAAATAAATATTTCATCAATTTTCAAAGATATTAATATATTCACTTTTCTTAACAGCTATATATTGTTCTTAGACGTGGAAATGTGCTGTGTCAGTGTGCATTAATTTGCAGCAGATATAGAACTTAATACTTGTTCATTGATGACAATGAAGAAGGAGGAAGAAAATGGGAAAAAAGTGAATATGTAAAAAATAATTGCAATCCGAACAAGACTAAAGAAGGACGTTTCAAATGCTCTTGGATTATACTATTTGTGTCTTTAAACAATATATTTTACTGAAAAGAGGGATTGATAAAAATTGAAATTCAAATATTGCCAAGTTGTGTTGTGAACTTTAAGCTCCTTTATATTCTATAGTTATGGGATTTACAAGTTTTTGTGAACAAAGGGATGGTTCTGGAATTGATGTTAGATGATTTTTGAAAGAAGATTGTGTTTGAAATTGAAATTTCAACTCCCTCATTATATCAAACGTTTTAGATTTGACTGTGTGCCGAATCCAGTCAATCGTAGAAGCAAGTGATGCAGATGAAGTGTGGAGTATAAATCGACATCTTGAATACATTTTAAGGCAGAAACGTGAACGCAAGACGTATTATTATTTATTCTTAAACTCTGTAAGCTTTGGCAAATGTTTTTGTTTAATTATTGTTATAATAATGAAGCAAACTTAAAAGAATTTGTTAGAAACTAACAAATAAACTGTACAGTTTATCACTTTTTTCTTTTGCCTCATCATTGTCAACATTAGCTAGTTATTAATTTTTGTCAAGATGGCTTAATTTTGAATGGAAATCATCATTTATATAGGATAGGTTGGGCCTCTGTTGGCCCTACGTTGAAAAAATAACTATCCGTAAAATAATAATGGACCATTGTTTGACCAACACAGGTACCGGACACTGGACCCCCATTGAGCCACCGATGGTATGTTGGTGAACGGACGTTGGGCCATTGTTTGGCCAACACAAAAAGTACGTTGGGCCAATGTTGGGCCTTTGTTGATAAAATCACTGCTGGTAATTGACGTTGGGCCAATGTTGGGCCAACGTTGACCAAATGCTGTAATAAAATAGGCTTACGTTTTGCCAACGTTGGGCCAACATGTTGGGCCAACGTAGGGCCGATGAGCAAACTTGCATTGGGCCAACGTTAGATAGCCAACGTTGGACCAATGCAGCCAACAACTGTGCGCCAACGTTGGCCCAACATAGTCATGCTATCTGGGACGCTCGTATCAAACACTAAATAAAAGCATGAAAAATATATCCAACTTTTTTTTTGTTGATTAATTTTTTGATAAATGTTAACCAATCAATTTTTAAAAGTAGCATATCAAATATTGTAATGAGAAATTAGAGAAACAACACCGTGGGCGTTAGATTTTTCGGCAGGCGTGCTCCACGCCGTATGCAAACTTTAAAATGATTAAAAACACCATTCTGTGCTTTTACAATTATTTTTGTTCCAAAAACATCAACTACAGGGTCTAAAAAAGTAATATACCTAACAAAAAACAAATTAATTCCATTAATAAAACGACAGGCGTATAGATTTTCTCGGCAGGCGTATTTTCCTTTGGCAGGCGTCGGCAGGCGTAATTTAGTGTTACCCCTGCAGAGGGCTGTTCAGCAGAGCGAGAGTTCGCGAGCGCTCGCCAAAATTACTATTGGAGGTATAAGGAATTTTGGCGAGCGCTCGCGAAAGCTCGCTCTGCTAATCAGGCCTCTGTTGAAGCTATGATGCAATGGCGTAAACATTGCAGTATAGGTGACGTCACAATGCTTTTGGAACGGCGGAATAAATGCACGAGGCTTTATTAGGGCAGTGACCGGATAAAGCTTTGGTTTATTAGGTTACCTTTATTAGGTCAATGCAAGGGGTTGTTGGGGGATAAAATTATTTTTTTCATTTGTTTACGATAACTTATAAACAAGGAAGTGATTTGATTTTGTAAACTGGACAACGCCACAGTTTAAGGAACCCTCTCTACACTGTACACTAAAGAGTTCTGATACAGTGGTATTGTAAACTGGACAACGCCACAGTTTAAGGAACCCTCCCTACACCGCATACTAAAGAGTTCTGATACAGTGGCATTGTAAACTGGACAACGCCACAGTTTAAGGAACCCTCTCTACATTGCATACTAAAGAGTTCTGATACAGTGGTATTGTAAACTGGACAACGCCACAGTTTAAGGAACCCTCTCTACACAGCGCACTAAAGAGTTCTGATACAGTGGTATTGTAAACTGGACAACGCCACAGTTTAAGGAACCCTCTCTACACCGCATACTAAAGAGTTCTGATACAGTGGTATTGTAAACTGGACAACGCCACAGTTTAAGGAACCCTCTCTACATTGCATACTAAAGAGTTCTGATACAGTGGTATTGTAAACTGGACAACGCCACAGTTTAAGGAACCCTCTCTACACCACATACTAAAGAGTTCTGATACAGTGGTATTGTAAACTGGACAACGCCACAGTTTAAGGAACCCTCTCTACATTGCATACTAAAGAGTTCTGATACAGTGGTATTGTAAACTGGACAACGCCACAGTTTAAGGAACCCTCTCCACAACACGCACTAAAGAGTTGTGATACAGTGCTATTGTAAACTGGACAACGCCACAGTTAAAGGAACCTTCTCTACAATGCACCATAGGCGCTCCCCATGTAATTCTGTAAATGATGTATGATAAGTATATATAGGTCTACCCATCTTTACTATTAACTATCCAAGGCTTGTAACTAGGCGCCATTGTGGATTTTGCCTGGGACCTCTGACTGACTTACTTCAAGGGTTCCTGGGGTATACTCACTCTCTACCATCGGCTCAAACATTCACCTCTGTCGTTGGCTCGCGTATATCACAGTGATAAACACGAGAAATAGTGCGTTTGTTTTAATTCATTGTAATTCAATTTCTTTGCTTATGTCTGAGTTTTGAGATAGATTTTTACTAAATCTATTAAGAACTATCAGTTTAATTTGAAAAAAAAATCTTGCAAAAATCACGTTTTAAACGTTATGTCAAAAATCTTGACGTGAGCCCATTGCAGAGGTGTCTGAGAGAGCAACGAACGACAACTCTGCATAGGAGATTGGGGTATACTGGGCTGTTTATCAGCACCGAGTACTCTAATTTATTGAAATAAAATATTCGCAAGCTTTTATCCAGCATCATTCCGTCGCTTTCTCTTGTTTTCAAACATTTCTATATTACTCCGTCACACAAGGCTGATCTGGGACGGAAGAAGTCGATTTCGTCGATTTTCAACAACTCGTTCGAAAATAATTTCGGAAGTTTGACAATATATAGTGGGGGAAAATGCACAGAAGCTTGGTTTCAGGATGGTGTAACTTGTGTATTAGGGTGAGTAAGAGTTCACCATGCATGGCACACATACCTTGCTTCGGACAACTTTAGGCAATGAACTCTCTTTCAACTAAAGAGTTCTGTGTTTTTATTTATTTCGGTCATAAAGATGAAGATTTAAATTTTTAAATGATAACGAAAGTGTTTATCATGTTGTAATAAAAATACCCCGCAAATGGCCTTGAAGTTATTTCATATTTTACATCATCAAAGGGGAATTACCCGAAATTTATGATTTTGCAATTTTTAGCGTTTTCGTTCTTTTAAATTCTACTTCCACGGAATCAGTCGGACTTGGGTGGATTTTGTTGGGGATTGATAATTTTACATAAATTATAAAGAATTTTCACTTTAATTTTTGATTGATTCTTATTAGAGCTGGTTTTTACTAGTATACTCATTTCACCGTACATCGGACACAAATTAGCCATGCATCGGACACTTTGTGATGCAAAGTTTATCACTACCATTTTCATACAGAACCCAACTGACAGTTGTTTTTTGCGGAAATGGAAAATAAAAGCTCTAAATTTACAGTCAAGATAGAAGTTATTGATGTATCACGTCTAGAATCTGACTCAATTTATTTCTACAAACCAGAGTATTTTAATACATTAGAAAAAGGCGCGAATTACCGCATTACAAGCATTTTAAAGCCTTTTTTAAGGCTGAGAAAGGTATTTTGAATCTTTCCATATTTGTGCGACGATAAATGTATGATATTCTTCTGTCGAAATATTGTCTGTCCGATGCATGGTAAATAATGTTCGATCCATGGTGAATTTTTTGTTTTTAGGAAAAAATGAATTTTTGGTGACATTTTCTCAATAAAAGGCATATAATTGTTTCCCAAATTTATATTTTGATCACATACTAAGTGTTAAGCTCCATTTTGATAATTTTCCGTTGGTAGCAATATCGCTAGAACTTGTTGAAGTACAAGGGTGTCCGATGCATGGTGAATTCACCCTATATGTTTTTTGGTGTGTCTGAATACCCTCATTAAAATAAAAATGAAAATTCGTTGAAATTAGCAATGCCCAAGCAAGGGGGAGATAACTTTCCAGATTCCCTCAGCCTCGTTTTGATTCCGTATCAGAAAAGAGCTTGAAAAGTACGGCTTAATAAACTACTTTCCCTCGTGTTTTCAAACGTTTTGATGACCTTTCTATGAAGTTAGTATGTTTGAAGTATGGCGCGATTAGTCGTTTTAAAAATAGATTGAAAAATTAAAAATTCTCTAATTTTCATATACGGACGAGCAATATGTCAAAACATGCACAAGTAGCTCCCTCTGTTATACCACTACAAATACATATCAAATGCAGGCAAGTATTCAACCGTTCTTGTTTGCCACACAAATTTTTCTAAGGCCGACTGGAGAAAATTCGGATCGTTCATATCCAGTATGGCAGCCAACACGTGTGTAGAAAAAATGTAAACAATGTGAATTGAACGTCTGGCGGTCTGTTTACTTCATTGTCAAGGTGATACAATGTTATATTCTTGTTTTTGAACTATGCTGAAGCATTTTAATCATGAAAGAATCTGGGGGGGATAAGGCGAGTCATATGCCCACACGGATTTTGTCGCTCTGTAAGCATTTCGGAAATTTCATAGTTGTACGATTTACCTAAACATTTAAACTTTGTACAGCACTGTCCAAATGACAATATTTATATGTTTACAGTATTTTTAACGTGATGATTTTCATATTGTGTGTTAATTGTTCTGTCAAAAAATTATGTCTTCAGGTTTGGGAGATGGTACACTTTACCTTTCCTTTTAACTGTTTTTGCATACAGAAAAGTCATATTGCACTGGCTACCCATGATTGAATTTGTTTACATTTTAATCATGTAATGTAGTCTTTAACTAAATGCATTGAAAAAACATTAATTGACTGTAAATGAATTCATCATCTTATCTATTCATTTTGTTTTTGTGAAAAAATATGTTTATCTAATATTTAACCTGAACTTTAAAAAATCGTGATTCGAACACTCGCGACAGGTAACTGGAGGCTTCAACTCCGCTGCTATGACTACTGAGCCACAAAGTCGCACAGACATTTCCCTTTAAATAGCAAATAGTTCTATATGTATAGCAAACGCACAACTGGACTTATAGTTCTTGAGAATATGTTGCAAAATTTAAGTAGGTAAACTAATTTTTTATATAGAGTGGGTCTTCGTACCATTTTTTTGAAAATCGTGAGAGATACATCCTTCCATACCCTTTGAATATTTGTTTACAAAAAAATGGTACGAAGACCCACTCTATATAAAAAACACAGTTTTAACATCCATTTCTATCATTTTTACGGTTAAAAAAGCGTATTACCATTTTGGGAATTTCTTCCCTCGAAACGAACTCAATCCACAACAACTCATTTAGAAGTCGATGGTGAAACAATTACTTGTCCTCAAGAAATCGCAAACAAATTCAATGACTTCTTTTCTAATATCGGACATAAATTTGCTTCTAATTTCGACAACTCCCTACCCACGGTTCCCCAACAAATGCCAGAAGGTTCATTTTCCATACCTTTTGTTAGTGAAAGCTTTGTTATCGACGAAGTACTTTCTATGTCTAACTCAAAATCTACTGGTTTAGATGAAATTTCTGTTAAAATTCTAAAACAAAGTATTCATGTCTTAGGAAATATTTTAACGCATATTTTGAGTTGTTCAATCAAGTCGGGTGTTTTTGTTGATGAGTGGAAAAGTGCTAGGGTTACACCATTGTATAAAGCTGGTGAGAATTTTTTGCTCAATAATTATCGCCCAGTTTCGATATTACCTATCATAAGCAAAGTCTTAGAAAGGCATGTTCACAATTCTTTTTATGAATTCCTTACGCATAACAATCTTATCAATGAAAAACAATCGGGTTTTAGACCTAAGCATTCATGCAAAACAGCACTTCATAGTATAATTGAAAAATGGTTACAAAATATTGATAGTGGTAAACTTACTGGTGTTTTATTTGTTGATCTTAGCAAAACATTTGGTACGGTGAATCATAATATACTTCTCCACAAACTACTTTCTTTTGGAATTTGCAAAGACTCTCTTAATTGGTTCAAATCGTACTTGTCGAATAGGACACAGTGTGTTAGATGGAATGGTACTCAGTCAGAAAAATTAAACATAACTATAGGCGTCCCTCAAGGATCAATACTTGGGCCATTGTTCTTTATCCTTTATGTCAATGACTACCCAGACTGCTTAAAACACTCAGCGGCTCACATGTATGCTGATGATACAACTCAGGATGTCTCAGATAAGAGTATCGATGTTATTGAGAATAAATTACATAGCGATCTTATCAATACACTAGGTTGGATGGAGAAAAACAAGTTAACAATAAATCTTAAAAAAAAACTCAGTGCATGTTAATTGGTACAGAACAAAGATTAAGAAACTGTAGGTTTTTATCTATTAAAGTGGGTAGTATTGTGATTGAAAATGTATCTTGTGCAAAACTACTTGGTGTCTACATTGACAAGTGTCTTACATGGTCTGAACACGTTGAGATTTTAACGAAAAGGCTTGCTTCCAAAATAGGTGTTTTGTCTAGATTAAGATCATTCATGTCCTCTGAGTTATTGTTGAAAATTTTTAATACAATTGTATTTCCCCATTTTAATTATTGCTGTACTGTTTTGGGCAATATGAAAAACAAAGAGCGTCTTAGCAAACTATGTAAACTCCAAAAGCGAGCTGCTAGAGTGATTTTAAATACAACTTTTTATACACCTACATCGGAAATGTTTTTACAACTGAGATGGATGCCAATTAATGATTATTTTATGTATAGAACTGTCATCCTTGTTTTTAAAGTTCTTCACGGATTAACTCCAGATTATTTAGATGTTTTTAAGTTTGTACATGAAATAAACAACAGAGCTACAAGATTGAGTCAAAGTAATTCATTGTACATTCCGAGGGCTAAAACAGAATATTATAGAAGATCTTTGACAATTTATGGTTCCCAGCTATGGAATAATTTGCCAGAATTTTTAAAGAATTGTCCATCTTTGCAAAGTTTTAAAACATTATACATAAGAAATTATTACCAGTCGTCAAACTAAAATATAATTACTTAGATGGTAAATATGATTGTTTTTAGTGGTAACGTAACACAAACATGTGTATATATTGATTTTAGTAGCTACTTGCTTTATATTTACTGAGTATTATGTTTCTGTACATAATCATCTGTCTGTATATATGTTTTCAGGACCACAATGTAAACTAGTTGTAAACTAATTGTGCAATCCTGTATAAATAAAGGATATTATTATTATTATTATTATTATTATTGGCGGGTTAATTACAATCAATTTGTTAGTAACTTGATTCAAGTTTTATCTTTACTGTATGCATATGATTATAAATAACTCACAAATTTAATAAAATGTGGAATTTGCAAGATTTTATTTAATCGATATTTTACTTGCCCTTGCGTAGGCATATGACTCGCCTAATCCACCCAGATTCTTTCATTCAAAGGCTATTTCATGTGCAAAAACGAAAGTAGGGTTCATCTCAAAGTGAACAAGAATAAATTTCAAGATTGACTTACTTTGGTGAAGAAAACAGTGAAAGTCAAATAAAAACTTCATTTATAATCATACTTTGATTTTTATTGATAAGTTTATTACTTTAACCGATAACATAGCATACGAATAATGAGACATAAGCTATTCTGTATAAATAAGGAAAACAAAGGAAGACAACTCTTGCATTTTACATTCTGTGTCATATTTTCTTCTGTGCCTCAAAAGTGGCACGAGAATAGTATGAAATTTCAGGTAAAATTAACCAACTGGTACCTAGGTTATTTTCTAAAATTGTTTTGATCTAGCATTCCTGTAGTATCTGCTTTTAATTTGCTGATGTACACTTTCCAATCATTTTCCTCGGAAAGATGGATAACTCTGTAAGAATTCTGCATTTTTTATTTTGAAACATTCATAAAAGCTATATTTTCACCTAATTTAAGAAATGATTGCTGATATGGAATTAGTGGGTCATACTTTACGCAATGGACATAAAAAAACTGACAATGTTTTGACTCCTTAAAAATTATTGGGCATTGCTACTAAAGAATTATGAAAACAGTGGTATTGTAAACTGGGCAACGGTAGCAATGCCCAATAATTTTTAAGGAGTCAAAAAAATGTCAGTTTTTTATATCCATTGTGTAAAGTATGACCCACTGATTCATTTCTCAAATCGGGTGAAAATTAAGCTTTTTATGAATGTTTAAAAAATGCAGCATTCTTACAGAGTTATCCATCTTTCTGTCAGAGGAAAATGATTAGAAAGTGTACATAGGCTAATAAAAAGCAGATAATGCAGGAATGCTAGATTTATATAATAGTGTTGCATTATGCATGTACTATGCCAGAAAAGTAGGCAGGGTTTGACACATGGTGCACGAGCCGGAGGCCTACTATTTTTATTATTATGCTGACTGTTGTTATTATTTATGCGGCAATCTATTTGATTTTTTTCCAGAAAATAATAGTGGTAACACAGCGCACTTGTAAAAACTCATTCAAAATCTTCATGCTAAAATTAGTTGCATGCTTAGTTATTTTGGTTACTAGTATTTTCTCTAAACAAGTCAGGATTTTCTTTCCCAAAGATACTCATCTATATTTTCTGTTTTGTTAGTAAGACTGAAATGTTTACATAAGTGGATTCTCATTGATAATTTTCTCTTACAATCAAGCGCTATATAAAAAAGCGTTTTAATGACCCCATGATATCAATTCATCTAACGATCTGTATGTAATTAGTTTGAAACTTTGTTGAACACATTTATCTAAGATTCCTTAGAATAAATATAACTTTTCAAATAATTTTTGTCTATTTTTTTCTTCTTCTGTCAATTGTATAAATTAAGTTTATATATTAAAAAAAAATTCTCCCTATCAGTGATCGTCTCTGTGGCGTAATCGATAAGGCATCGGACTGGCAACCTCATGGTCGTGAGTTCGATTCCCGGAGTGGGCATGGAAGAATTTTATTCAGAAAAGAAGGCCGTGCACTATTTCGGCATAGAATGCTAACGCTATATAGATCCTTAGACCACTATGCAAGAATAGTAGGGTATGGGATATATAGAGACAGACTGACAAGAAGCATAATAATTAAGAATATAACCTTGGTACCAGTTAGTTAATTTTATCTCATATATCTTAATATGCTTGTGCCACTGCTGAGACACAGAAGAAAATTTGACATGGTTTGTAAAATGCAAGAGTTGTCTTCCTTTGTTTTCCTTATTTATATAGAGTCTGTCATTATGCGTCTGTTCTGTTGTTTTTATAGTGTGAAATCTAATTATGTTATAACAATTAGCAGAGGCAGCTGAATCCCCTCAGTTAACTTTCTGAGGACCTGGCAGGTTCAATATATACAAATATATGATTATAAGCAATATATACTGTAGATCACTAAATTTTCGCGACACCTTATTTTCGCGAGATATCCGTTGACTCTTTATTAGCTAGACATATTTTTCACGAATTGTTTTTTTTTCCTCTTTGTAATCGTAAGGAATACTTTTATATACTTTTACATTGTCTCGCGAAATTACGCGAAAATAAAGTTCTCGCGAATAAAACGTAAATAACAGTACAAATAAATGTTAGACTACTTGTTATTAATCAATTATGTACAGAAAAATCAAAGTGATGCTGGCTCTCAAGCGATCAGCTCTTACATGTACAGCTAGGCTCTTCTGCTTACTAGCTCTTGCAACGCGGCTCTTCTAGTTACTGACTCTAACAACTCAGCTCTTATTACATCGTTTTTAACCGGCTCTTACTGGCTCCCCCAGTAGCTTTCTTGGTAATAAATAATATCTATAGCCAGGAAAGACTTATTCAGTCACGTCTAAAGCTTTAAATATTTTTATTCTTTTAAAAAAATACCACCTTCTTATTATCAATTGAAAGCCATTTGTTTTCTAACTCCTGCTTCAACTTTGCAACTAATTTAAATCCACCGCTTCACCTGTATTTATAATCCCTGTGCCAAATGACGCCACCTAGCTGTACATTACTATAAAACAAGACTTTTTCTGGATTGTCTCATTTTTTAAAGTCATAAACTTGTCAAAAGTCAAAGTATGATTATAAATGAAGTTTTTATCTGATTTTCAAAGAAACTATCCAAGATATTTTTTATCAAACTTCATATGCTGATAGATATTGATGAGAGCTATGCAACTGCATCAACATTTTTTGACCTTGACCTTTCCTTTGACCTTGACTTTTCCTTTGACCTTGACCTTACTTATCTTATTTCAACTGCATCAGCAATTTTGACTTTGACCTTTTATTTGACCTTGACTTAACTTTTATCAAATTGTGTTTAAGTCAATTTTAATTGAAGAGATCAATCTAGATATTTATATTAAACTTCATACCTTGATACATATTAATGAGAGATATGCATCTGCATCAACAATTTGACCTTGATGTTTCCTTTGACCTTTGACCTCACTTTTCCTAAATCAGTGTCAAACTTCATATGCTGATACATACTGATGTAAGCAATTCAACTACATCAACATTTTTACCTTGACATTTCATTGACCTCACTTTTATTAAATTTCGTTTATGTCAGTTTTAAAGAAACCATTAATGATATTTTTCAACTTCATATGCTGATACTTACTGATGAGAGCTGTTCAACTGAATCTACAGTTTTTAGCACACCAGAGCTGAAAGCTCAAGTGAGCTTTTCTGATCACCCGTTGTGTGTCGTCCGTCTGTCTGTCTGTCCGTCCGTCTGTAAACTTTTCACATTTTCAACTTCTTCTCAAGAACCACTGGACCAATTTTAACCAAACTTGGTACAAAGAATCCTTGGGTGAAGAGGAATTTAAATTGTTAAAACCAAGGCCCAAGACCCCTTTCAAGGGGAAATAATCAAGACCCCTGGTGGTAGGGCGGGGCCACAATAGGGAATCCAAATTTTACATAGAAATATATGGGAAAAAAATTTAAAAATCTTCTTCTCAAGAACCACTGCGCCATAAAAGCTGAAACTTATGTGGAACATCCTCGGGTAGTGTAGATTCTAAATTGTTCAAATCATGACCCCCGAGGGTAGGGCGGGGTCACAATAGGGAATCCAAGTTTTACATAGAAATATATAGGGAAAAACTTTAAAAATCTTCTTCTCAAGAAGCACTGGGCCAGAAAAGCTGAAACTTACGTGGAAGCATCCTGGGGTAGTGTAGATTATAAATTGTCCAAATCATGACCCCTTTGGGTAGGGCGGGGCCACAATATGGAATCTAAGTTTTACATAGAAATATATAGGGAAAAAACTTTTAAAATCTTCTTCTCAAGAAGCACTGGGCCAGAAAAGTTGAAACTTATGTGGAAGGATCTTGGGGTAGTGTAGATTATAAATTGTCCAAATCATGACCCCTGGTGGTAGGGTGTCACCGTGTGGTCACATTTTATATAACAAAGGGGGATATCTGTTAAAGAACAGCATGGCCAAAGTTTCTCAGGTGAGCGATGTGGCCCATGGGCTTCTTGTTTGACCTTGGCATTTCCTTTGATCTTGACCTCACTTTAATGAAATAAGTGTCAAACTTCATATGCTGATACATACTAAAGTAAGCACTTCAACTGCATCACTATTCAAGATATTCTGATCAAATTTCATACATTTATACAAATTTTCATGTTGCTTTACTAATATACCCTCGGCGGGGCATTCATGTCCTCTGGACATATTTCTAGTTACCTTTATAACTAATAGGTTTGTGACAATCGGAAAGTAAATTAAGAAATGTGTTACAGTTTTGAGAGTATCAGACAACTTTTATCAATGCATCATGACACATTTCCATGGATAATCTAAATTGTTATACCTTTACAAATTAGTTCCTATACAAATCTATACGAAAAAAAGTCCAACATATTTAATGTTTTGCTATTCAAGAAAAATATTTTGATCAAATTTGGACATAGAGATTTGGACCGCTTATACAAATTTTCATCTTGCTTTTCAATTGGTTGGTGTTAAACATGTCAGATTTGATGTATTTCAGCACAAAATAATTTATATAAAATGTAAGGTTTTTATGACAATCTCGAAAATAAATTAAGAAATGTGTTACAGTTCTGAGAGTATCATACAACTTTTATCAATGCATCATGAAACATTTCCATGAATAATCTAAATTAAACCATACTTCATGTATAACATTAGTCTTTTAAGACATTGAAGCTATACAGAAATATTTACTCATTGTACTGAGTTTGTTTTGACAGGTCTCCCAGGATGTGCTGTTTGACTATGTAAAGCTAAAGAGGCTGAAGAAATCAACGTTTTAACAGGTTTCAAAAATCTTTAAATTTTTAGCTCATCTAAGCCGAAGGCTCAAGTGAGCTTTTCTGATCACATTTTGTCCGGTGTCCATCTGTCTGTCTGTAAACTTTTCACATTTTTGACTTCTCAAGAACCGCTGGGCCAATTTCAACCAAACTTGCCACAAAGCATCCTTGGGTGACGGGGATTTAAGTTTCTTCAAATGAAGGGCCATGCCCTCATTCAAGGGGAGATAATTTGGTATTAAGGAAAATTTGATGGGATGTTTTAAAAATCTTCTTCTTAAGAACCACTGTGCCAGGAAAGATGAAACTTATGGGAAAACATCCTCAGGTAGTGTATATTCAAGTTTGTTCAAATCATGACCCCCGGAGGTAGGGCGGGGCCAAAATGGCTGACCAAAGTTTTACATAGAAATATATAAGAAAATTCTTTAAAAATCTTCTTCTCAAGAATAACAAAGCCATAATTCATCATATTCATATGGAAGCATCCTCAGGTTGTGCAAATTCAAGTTTGTTCAAATCATGACCCCCAGGGGTAGAGTGGGGCCACAATGGCCGACCAAAGTTTTACATAGAAATATATAGGAAAATTCTCATCTTCTCAAGAAAAGCCATGACTGGTCATGGGACTACTTTTGGATTTAAACTTTTCAATAATAAACCAATTTGTATTTTTTCCTAGCTATAGTGCTCAGGTGAGCGATGTAGCCCATGGGCCTGTTGTTTAATATGATGGGTTGGTATTTTAAAGACTTGACAAAATTCAGATCTACATTTCCATTAATAATCTAAAATATATCATACAAATAACATTAGTTTTCAAGACATTGAAGCTATACAGAAATATTTACTCATTGTACTGTGTTGATTTTGACAGGTCTCCCAGGATGTGCTGTTGAAGTATGTAAAGCTAAAGAAAAGGAAGAAGTCACCATTTTTGACAGGTTTTACTAATGCCTAAATTTATTTTTTCAGATCACATTTTCTGATCACATTTTGTCCGGCGTCCGTCTGTCTGTAAACTTTTTCACATTTTCGACTTCTTCTCAAGAACCACTGAGCCAATTTCAACCAAACTTGGCACACAGTATCCTTGGATAAAGGGGATTCAAATTTGTTCAAATGAAAGGCCAAGCCCTCTTTTAAGGGGAGATAATTATGAATTAGTGAAAAATTAATTGAATCTTTTAAAAATCTTCTTTTCCAAAACCCTTGGGCCAGGAAAGATGAAACTCATGTTGAAGCATCCTCAGGTAGTGTAGATTCAAGTTTGTTCAAATCGTGACCCCTGGGGGTAGGGTGGGGCCAAAATGGTCGATCAAAGTTGTACATAGGAATATATAGGAAAAATCTTTAAAAATCTTCTTCTCCAGAACCACTTGGCCAGGAAAGATGAAATTCATGTGGAATCATCCTCAGTTAGTGTAAATTCAAATTTGTTCAAATCATGACCCCCAGGGGTAGGGTGGGGCCAAAATGGCTGATCAAAAATTAACATAGGAATATATAGGACAGCCTTTTAAAATAATCTTTTCAAGTATTTCAAAGCCATGATTAGTAATATTTATATGGAATCATCCTCAGGTAGTGTAGATTCTTGTTCATTCAAATTATGATCCCCTGGGGGGTTTAGATTCAAGCCCCCCCCCCCCCCCCACCACCACAACCACCACCACCTCGGTAAACTTTCAGTTCTGATCTAATATGTGCTTTTTCCTAGCTTATGTGCTCAGGTGAGCGCTGTGGCCCCTGGGCCTCTTGTTTTTCTTAGCTATAGTGCTCAGGTGAGCGATGTGGCCCATGGGCCTCTTGTTTAATATAAGGGGTTGGTATTTTAAAGACTTGACAAAATCCAGGTCTACATTTCCATGAGTGATCTAAAATATATCATTCAATAACATTAGTTTTCAAGACATTGAAGCTATACAGAAATACATACTCATTGTACTGAGTTTATTTTGACAGGTCTCCCAGGATGTGCTGTTTAACTATGTAAAGCTAAAGAAGAGGAAGAAATCACCATTTTGACAGGTTTAACTAATGCCTAAATTTAGTTTTTAGCTCACCTGAACCGAAGGCTCAAGTGAGCTTTTCTGATCACATTTTGTCTGGCATCCGTCTGTCTGTTAACTTTTCACATTTTTGACTTCTTCTGAAGAACCACTGGGCCAATTTCAACCAAACTTGCTACAAAGCATCCTTGGATGAAGGGGATTCAAATTTGTTCAAATGAAAGGCCAAGCCCTCTTCCAAGGGGAGATAATTATGAATAAGCGAAAAATTAATTGCATCTTTTAAAAATCTTCTTCGCCAAAACCCTTGGGCCAGGAAAGATGAAACTCATGTTGAAGCATTCTCATGTAGAGTAGATTCAAGTTTGTTCAAATCATGACCCCCAGGGGTAGGGCGAGGCCACAATTGACGATTAAAGGTTTATATAGGAATAAATACATTGGAAAATCAAATTTTTTAAAACTCTCCTTTTTTAGAACAATAAAGCCATGATTTGTCATATCTTTATGTAAGCATCCTTACGTAGTGTTGATTCAAGTTTGTTTAAGTCATTTATGTGAAGTAGGGGGTAGGTAGGGTGGGCCACAATTGGAAATCTATAAATATCAAGGAATTTTTTCCCAAGAACAGAAAAGCAATGTTTAATCATATAGATATGGAGGCATCCTCAGATAGTACAAAGTCATACTGGTTCAAATGAGGGCTACCACGGTTAGGGCTGGGTCACAATTGGGGGGGGGGGGGTCAAATGAATAAATAGGGAAAAATCATCTGCTCAAAAACAGAAAAATTGCATTTGTTGTATGGAAGCATCATCGGGTAGTTGGTAGTTTAAAATTTCAGATCCCCCCGTCTAAACTACTCAATACTGAGTGATTTCTGCTTTTTAGCTCACCTGACCTGAAGGCTCAAGTGAGCTTTTCTGATCAAAATTTGTCCGTCGTCTGTCGTTGTCGTCGTTGTCGTAAACTTTTCACATTTTCATCTTCTTCTCAGGATTCGCTGGGTCGATTTCAACCAAACTTGCCACAAAGTATCCTTTGATAAAGGGAATTCAAGTTTGTTCAAATGAAGGGCCACTCCCTTTTCAAATCATGCCCCCTGGTGGTAGGGTGGGGCCAAAATGGCCGATCAAAGTTTTACATAGGAATATATAGGAAAAATCTTTAAAAATCTTCTTCTCCACAACCACTGGGGCAGGAAAGATGAAACCCATATGGATGGGGCCAAAATGGCCGATCAAAGTTGTACATAGGAATATATAGGAAAAATCTTTAAAAATCTTCTTCTCCAGAACCACTGGGCCAGGAAAGATGAAATTCATGTGGAATCATCCTTAGTTAGTCTAAATTCAAATTTGTTCAAATCATGACCCCCAGGGGTAGGGTAGGGCCAAAATGGCTGATTAAAAATTAACATAGGAATACCGTATACAGGGAAATTTTCGCCCCCGCTTTATTTTTGCCCCTTTCGCCCTACCATCATTTGGGCGAATTTTAAACGGGGCGAAATCAAAGAATACAGTATAATTTCTTAAACAAAACAATGACTGGGCGAATTTAAAACGGGGCAAAATTGTTTGCAAGTGTGAAAGGGCGAAAATAACACTGTATACAGTATATAGGGCAGCCTTTAAAAATATTCTTTTCAAGTATTTCAAAGCCATGATTAGTAATATTTATATGGAATCATCCTCAGGTAGTGTAGATTCTTGTTCATTCAAATTATTAGCCCCTGGGGGTTTAGATTCAAGCCCCCCCCCCACCCTCGGTAAACTTTCAGTTCTGATCTAATATGTGCTTTTTCCTAGCCTATGTGCTCAGGTGAGCGCTGTGGCCCCTGGGCCCCTTGTTTTTCCTAGCTATATTGCTCAGGTGAGCGATGTGGCCCATGGGCCTCTTGTTTAATATTACAGGTTGGTATTTTAAAGACTTGACAAAATCCAGGTCTACATTTCCATGAGTAATCTAAAATATATCATTCAATAACATTAGTCTTTTAAGACATTGAAGCTATACAGAAATATTTACTCATTGTACTGTGTTGATTTTGACAGGTCTCCCAGGATGTGCTGTTGAAGTATATAAAGCTAAAGAAGAGGAACAAATTACCATTTTGACAGGTTTAACTAATGCCTAAATTTAGTTTTTTAGCTCACCTGAACCGAAGGCTCAAGTGAGCTTTTCTGATCACATTTTGTCCGGCGTCGGTCTGTCTGTTAACTTTTCACATTTTTGACTTCTTCTGAAGAACCACTGGGCCAATTTCAACCAAACTTGCTACAAAGCATCCTTGGATGAAGGGGATTCAAATTTGTTCAAATGAAAGGCCAAGCCCTCTTCCAAGGGGAGATAATTATGAATAAGCGAAAAATTAATTGCATCTTTTAAAAATCTTTTTCGCCAAAACCCTTGGGCCAGGAAAGATGAAACTCATGTTGAAGCATCCTCATGTAGAGTAGATTCAAGTTTGTTCAAATGATGACCCCCAGGGGGTAGGGCGAGGCCACAATTGACGATTAAAGGTTTACATAGGAATAAATACATCGGAAAATTCCATCGATTTTACAATTACTTTAAAAGTCAGAACAACTGCTTTTCTGATTACAAAAAAATTGGTTTAACAACATGGTCTTTGTAATTTTATAATACTACAGCATTTGGCAACCAGACATCAATTATGTGCTTGAATTCTTTCTCTCTAATAGCGATTTTAAAAAGCGTGGAACAAAGACAGGTCATAAGGAAAACTAACAACTAAATCCAAATGAACATTTTTCCGATTTCCATATTTTCATAAAAGTAAAACGTGAGACATATTTTAAACTAATAATGCCTACAAAATATGGCGAAATCGTTAAAGTATACAGGTCTGGTAAAATCACAATTATACTTTGAGATTCAGTCATTTTTTTAGCATAAGAATTGCTTGACTCCTGATTAAACATGCTGATCAGACTTAAATGTCCAAATGGTTCTCCAGTTTACGTTAAAGTGGTTCAGAATCAAAAGTCATACTCTAATTTGATTTCAGCTCCAGAAAAATAAAACCTTGTATTCTAAATTTATTAAATCTTGAGTTGTGCTTAATATCATATGTAATTACATAATAATTTATCACTGATATACTGTATACAGGGAAATTTTCACTCCCATTTTATTTTGGTCCCTTTCGCCCTCTCCTTGAGTGGGCGAATTTAAAACGGGGTTAATTCAAATTGCACAGCATAATTTCTTAAACAGAACTATCACTGGGCGAATTTAAAATGGGGCAAATTTGTTTGCAAGTGGAAAAAGGTGAAAATAACATGGGGAGAAAATAACCCTGTATACAGTATTATATTGATGAATCTACATGCAGTAGTTAAATTGTGACTTACTCATGAGTCTCTCTCCAAAAGACGTCAACAAGGATGGACCAGTCAGCTGAGTCCTCGTCCGATGAACAACTGCAAGAAAAATAAAACATTATTACATTCAGTTTTCAAAAATAATTCACAGATGGACAGACAGATGCTAAATGGGCATATAAACAAAGACAGCTAGTCCTTACTATCTCATTAGCTCTTATGGTCTCTGATCGACAACAAGCTGACAATGCTGAACTTTTTTAAAATGCATACCGTACTTGTGTCTTTTATTTGACATGAAATCAAAAATTCAAACTTAAAGTTCCTTCAATTAAAATGTGAACACAATTAAGCAGTATATACTTACTCTCCATCCTCATGGTAGATGTACTGGTACAGGGCATCCAAGTCATCCATCTCTGATGTACAAAGGAAAGACAGGCAAAACATGTTAAATAAAAACAACTGAGAGAGTCTACATAATAAATGCTTAAAATTCAATCAACTGGAAGTAATATTGTAAACCAACTATTATTCGCGTCATCTTTTATTCGTGATTCATCAGTTTGAAATCAATCCGCAGTAATTAATTTTCATGAATAAGGAAACATTTTCTTCAAAACAAAGCAAAATAAAAGGTTTGCGGTGATTTATATTTGTGAATTAAAGCAGGTTGCAAAACTCGCAAATATTTCTTGCATATGAATAAAAGTTGGTTTACAGTAAATACTACCAAGGAAATTTAAAGAATTGTGGTCCCCCGCTTCAAGGGCAGTGTCTTTGTGGGTGAGACATCATTTTTTAATTGACACATTGTGTCAAATATGAATGCCCATATCATATATATATGTCATTCAGAAGTAAATATCAATGAAGTTGATTTATTTTTTAAAATTAGGTCAACTGTGAAGGTCAAGAGGTCAGAAATCATAGCATCAGGACTCGACATTAATGCCTTGTCGACTTGCCCGGTACCAATGAAAAAAAAAATTATGGACAAGTGAATATTGCTGTATATTTATTGCGCACGAACAGTTAGGTTTAGTTCTGGATTTATTCTTTCTAATTCTTACCTCAACAATTTGACCAAACCAAACAAACAACCTCCACCACAAAAAAAAATCCAAACTCGAAAATACTATTTTGTGGGTAGGTTTCAAACTTCTTTCAATACCATTTCTTACTCAAACTCAAACACTACCCTTATATTTCTGAAGCATTTGAATCCAAATGCCACCTACTCTCTTTAGAATGTGTACAAGATATTTGGTCCCAAGAAACAAACAAACAAACAAACGCTCTTTATTTTCGATGTTACCATCACCAGACACTAGATTGTCATTTTTCTTCCTCTGATTAAAATAAGTATTTGCTATTCTCTTTTGGGTATGAATACCCTTACCAAAGTAAAATTATTGCAGCAATATTGCTGCTATATTGCGGCAACATTGCGGCAACACATTTTTGTCACCAGAAACAAGCTTTTTGGGTTAGTGAAATATCACCGCTAGCGGCAACAACTTCTGGTGACATTCTGGCAATACTGCCAGAAAAAATGAAATATCACTGCTAGCTGCAACAACTTCCGGTGACATTCTGGCAATACTGCCAGAAAAAAACTTTCTGGCAACATCTAGGATTACCCATGAGCCATTTGTTGAGCATGCTCAGTCATTTACTTCCTCTTCTTAAATAAAGTGGAGGGAATTCAAAGGCAAGCATGTTTTGCTTCATTACTGACTTGTATCAAGTTGATTAGAGTTGTTAATTATGTACAGTGGGATTAGTCAAGATGAATAGTAAGACTGCATAGTGTGGAATGACTAGAAAAAAGAATTTAAGCAGAATTATAGGAATGTGTACTCTGTTTCCATATCATCAGACTTGGTGAGTCAAAACCAATATTCTTTTTGAGTAATGAATGATTCAATGGAGATAAAATTGGAAAAATTATGTGTGTTTCAATTAGTGCTTGTGATGCATGCATACTAGACTTGTATGTCTATATATCCTAGAGTAGCAGGAAAAGATGAATTAAAGCATGTTATTTGAAAATTAATGCAGAGTTGCTGGACATTTTCACAGTGGCATATTAATATTGTTTCTATAAACATTTTTTATGCGCCCGTCTCGTATGGATCGGGGGTATACATATTGTTTTTGTCCTGTCTTCACCATTACTTTTGAACCAATGAGAGATAAAGATTTCATATTTGGTATGTCTACTCCACTAATTAAGTTCTTTCAAATGGCATCAAGGTCAATGACCTTGTGACCTTGACTGTGACCTATATGCTAAAAATAGCTTTTTTGAATACTGTAAATCACTTTTTATTGGCGAGAACTTTATTTTCGCGTAATTACGCGAGACAGTGTGCTCGCGAAAATTTAATTCTCACGTATAATAGTATTCCTTAAGATTATATAGAGCAATAATCACAATACATGAAAATTTTGTCTCGCTAATCAAGAGTCAATGACTATTTCGCGAAAATAAGGTGTCGCGAAAATATAGAGATCTACAGTATTCATCATAACTCAAAATCAATGAAAGATAGAGACTTTATTTAGTATGCATAATTCACTAATTAAGCTTTTTCAAAAGACACCTGAAGGTCAATGACCTTGAGACCTTGGCTGTGACCCATATCCTTAAAATAGATTTTTTGAATCTTGGACATAAATCTTGAGCCATAAAAGATAGAAAACTTGTATTACGTATGCACCCTTCATTAATTAAGCTCTTTCAAATAACACCAAGGTCAATGACCTTGGGACCTTGACTGTGACCATATACTTAAAATAGATTTTTTGAAACTTCGACATAACTTTTGAGTCATAAAAGATGGAGAATTCATATTTGGTATGCACCCTTCACTAATTAAACTCTTTCAAGTAACACCAAGGTCAATGACAATTTGACCTTTACTGTGACCCATATGCTAAAAATAGCCATTTTGATCCTCTGCCATAAATTTTGAACTATAAGAGATAGAGACTTCATATTTCAAATGACACCAAGATCAATGACCTTGTGACCTTGACTGTGACCCATATGCTATAAATAGCTTTTTCAAACTTTATTGCCACCAGGCGCACAGTGTTTCACAAACATATCTTGTTTTTCATTATGATATCATGATCTACATAATTTTCTATCTGTTCAAAGAATAGCAGAAGTAGCTATTTCTTATTGACCCTGTGGCTTGCTATTGTTTGTTATATTCCTCAGCACAGTTTGTTAATTGTTAGATTGATAGATCATTATTTCTATTAAATACCAATTTATATCTAACTTACATACGAAAAACGATATTGCTGCAATATTGCGGCAATAATGCCGGAAGATGTTGCCAGAAGATCAATATTTTGGTCATGATTTGCAGCAATATTGCCGCAATCCCTTTCTGGCAATATTGCCGCAAAACTAATTAACATACGAAAAACGATATAGCCGCAATATTGTGGCAATAATGCCGGAAGATGTTGCCAGATGATCAATATTTTAGTCATGATTTGCAGCAATATTGCTGCAATCCCTTTCTGGCAATATTGCTGCAAAACTAATTTACATATGAAAAACGATATAGCCGCAATATTGCGGCAATGTATTGCCAGAACGTTGCTGCAATATTGCGGCAATAAAGCCAGAAGATGTTGCCAGAAGGTCAATATTTTGGTAAGGGTATTTCTTTTCGGACATAATAATTAATTTTTATAGAACTCCATGCTTATCTATTTTATCAAATGTATCTATCTTTATCACTTAATCATCAAGTTTTGTTATTCCTTAATATTAAATTTCATTTCAAGTAATTTCTATACAGAAGTAAGTATCTGAATACTTTACATTTTGTTTGTTTTGCATTCGATAATTTTTCAATTATATTGAGACACTACCACTTGTCGATGGAGCTAGCTACTTGTAAGTCTATTTTTACCTATACACGGCACTCAAATCGCAAGCACATATTTCGACATGGGATTTCGGTTTATATGGTCTCATCAAAAGAGTTTATCTCCTAATGCATCCCACAGGATTCGAACCTGCGACGTAAGAATCAATTAACGCCTTACTTTGAATCTCTAGAGCAATCTCTTTTAACAACTGCGCCACTCGAGTGAAACTTAAAGATTGTGATTTTTATTTGATTCAAATGTAACTAGAACTGTCCAATAGGGACAAATACCCCCCGCTGGGTTTTTCAGAGAAGGTGCCAATTCAAAAAATACTTTATGGATCTAGAGGTTCTTACTTACTTACAATCAATTTACTTACAAAAATTTGCAGTGAAATATAATTGCTCATCATGTTTCTTAATGAATGAAACAATTGAGGTGCAACCAAATGAAACATCAATACTAATTCATTGTAATTCCATTGTAACATTATTTTTTTTATTTAATTTTTTTATTTCTGCATTAAAAAAATATATTGCAATTATGTGTTATGTCACTCGATCTGCAAACTGATTGTTGAAAAAAAATCATATTATACAAAATCAAATTAATCTTGATAACTTAATATCAAATTCATTTGAAAATGAAGAGCTGGTCATCCAGTAATGAAGTGCTTTGACAGACAATAGATTACAATTTATTAAAAGAATAAGAGAAGAAAGATCTTTAATTCTTGTGCCTGATTCCCAGGAGATTACACATGGTTGATAATGAGATGCCTTAATGTCCAACTTCCCACACCAAACTCATTAATTTATCTTTAACTGGATGCATGTCCAGTCATTATTCCCATGAGATAAATAAAATTGCATTATCTTCTGTGCAATGTAAAAACTGTTTTTAACACTTAATGATGTTTCTTTTTTTTAAGTTTATATGAGTAGTTTTAAGCTTTAGTATTTTTGTACAGATATTCTAGATTCTATGTCTCAAACCTTATACATGAGCCCAAAATGACCAAGTCAATTAAAATAAAAAATAAAACCTGTAAAATGCAAAAAAAATGAACAAAAAGAGTTGAAAATTCCAGTTGCACACCTTCATATGGTGAATTATGAATAAGTGTACAAATTTTCAGATTAATCCTTGCAATAGTTTCTGAGAAACGGTCCGGACAAAACCACAAAATAAAAATGGAAAAACACCTGTAAAATTCAAAATAATAATCGAATCAAGATGAAAATAACAGGTGCACAACTTCATATGGTGAATAATACTTGTACAAATTTTCAGACAAATCCTTCCAATAGTTTCTGAGTAATGTTGCGGACAAATTCTCGTCTACAGACAGACAGACGGACAGGGTGATTCCAATATACCCCCCCTAAACTTCGTTTGCAGGGGGTATAATTAAAAATCAGACATAGTTTAACGAACTATTACAAGAAAAAAAAGTTGTAATTTATGAGGTACGATCTTTCTCACAGATCGATCATTGGGATTATTATACCATTGTGTCCGTGCATACGCATGTATTCATCAATTTTAATTGTTTTAATTATATAATAAAATCAAATGATTATTTTATAAGGAAATACTGCAATGCAAGTACATACACATTTTTCAAGATCAGATTTGGTGTTGTACAAGAGACATACTGAATGCAGATAAACTCATTAAATAAAGGATGTAAAATTAATGTCATTTGAAATTGTTAGATCGAATATCAAACTTTAATGCTATTATGTTTCCCTTTAATGCTATTATGTTTCCCTTTACCAACATAAAAAAATGAGTTGCATATATCTGGTCTGACAAAAATTTTCCAGTCTCACAGATCATTTTACTTGTCAGAGCAAATAAATGTCTGACAGTGATATTTTCCATTATATATTATAGATAGTATTCTTTTTAAAAAGTAACGTTGTTCTGTCTCTTTATTGCTGAAACAAATTGAAAGAAGTTCGGTTAAACCTTAGCGTTCCTTTGACCTTACATCTTTGTTTACATCTCTGTATTTAGACAATCGCGTCATTGTCAAACCAGTTAGACCAGTTGTTGCTCCTTTGATGACCTCGCACTTTTTGTAATGGAGCGTAGTGGAGTCTGCCGAGGATTGCCGAATGATAAATGACGGAACTTTTTTTCATACGGAAATCAAAATTTACGTGTCATTTCTCAAGAGAGATGACAAAAATATGCCATTCAAATTAAGTTAAATAAAATTCTTTTTCATTTACTTTCAAATCATTTATGAAAATTAGATTAATTCAGAAAAATGAGATGGACTATTTTTATTGCGGAAGTTTCTTCGAGTTCATATAGACTGGTGCGAGATTGTATTGAATATCACGGGAGTAAATTTGGCGATACAGAAACACCACGACAGCCGCTATATAATTCATTGTAAAATTACTGCGCTAGAAATCGCGTGACAACCTAGGGAGTCTGAACATAGTTCAACTCCCAAAAATGCAAAAATTTATGCAATTTTGAACTGAAAAGGATTGCTGAGTTACTTGGATTTAGAGTCAAAAAACTTTTAAAACTAGTCGCCCATCAAGAAAATGTCATTCAAATCCAGAATCAGAAGCAATTAAGTTTAAGAGTTTTCAGCCCTTGATGCGCATCATTTATGCAAATTTGGTAAATATAGGCCTTATAGTTTCTTGGTGTTATACTTGCACCCATATAACTTTTACTTGGTGGCATTATCAGTGTAATTCAACATCGCTAGATGTACCGGGTATCATCCATGCAAGTTTGGTCATCATAGGGAACATCAACCTGTTCACTCGTCTAGAAAATGTAGGTCAGTTTCACCATCCAAAGCAAGCCTGGTAGTGTGCATCCTTAGATGTACATGTATCTTCCATACAAGTTTCAGGTCTTCATTAAGGGCTCATGGTTACTTGGAAATGAGAACTGCACCAAAACTTAAACCTGTTCACTCATCTAGAAAATGTAGGTCAGATCCAGCATCTGAAGCAAGTCTGGTTGTATGCATCCCTAGATATATCATCCATGCAAGTTTTGTCATCACATTAGGTCAGCTTATATATATACCTGGTCATTCTATCTGAAACCTCATCTGGCACAATGAAACACACTAGATTAAAGCTGAACAGGATTTGTAAAAGGTATATGTGTCCACCATTTTTATTTGGAGAATCGCTTTAATATACCTGCAGACCCTAATATAAAGGGCATGCAGGACTTAGTCACTGTTCTGTGTAACCAGTTGACACTGGTTAAGACAGACGTTAATGCTATACAGCATTCAGTACCGACAATTATAACGTAATAACTGTCTTCGTCTACTGCAGGAAAGTAAGATACCAAATAAACTTACAATTATAGTTGTACAGGTCAGTGCAGTACACAAACAAACACAGATACGGGTCACCATTCCATGCCGATACCCGTGACAATAAAGCAGTCAGGTGTGACAAATCTGAAGAGTATACCCTGGTTTTTGATTTATTTTAGATAATGATATTGAAAATGGCGAAAAAGTAGAACTACTTACAAACAATAAAAGCTCCAAAAACCTTATTCTTGGACGCCGAGGGTATCACATAAGCTGCTCCCCCAACTTTGTTGAGGTGAGCAGCTAAAAATCTAAATTTTAATGTATTGAGAAAGATCTTGTCACTGTGAGGCAATACACATGCTTTATATAAAAGCTCTATCTCTTTTCATTCAAAAGTTACAGCCAATTCAAAGTAATGCTTTAATTTTTGAAAAGTATGTCAAACTTCAAGGTCAAGGGGTCTGGTCAAAAATCATAGTGTATTTAGAAAGGTCTCATCACAGGTAATATACTGTTAAACATATGTAATATGAAAGCCCTATCTTGTCTCATTCAAAAAATATTAGCAAGGTTAAACAGGTTGGGCACATGCAGTTCCTTTTTCGGGGAAGTATTACTATAAAAGGGAACTATTACTCTTTTCAGTAATAAAAACATTACTCAATCGGGGAATTTTTGTCACATTTTTTAAATAATGCCTTTAATCCATTTATTAAATAAAAAGTGCATAAAAAATACAGTCTGATGTGTTTTATCTTTATAAAACAAACCTTGCTGACTGAAAAATTCGGACCTCCATTGCTGCAGACAAGAGTAAGATGAGATTTGATAATTTTCCCTGTTGATAATGGTACCAAAAGTATGGAATCTAATAAGGGCATTCATTCCAGGACCATTTTAATAGAATGTCGTTTGAAATTTAATATTTCAAATAATTATTTTCATTTGTAAAAGAAGCAATGATATTTAAAATAATATTATTACGATTTCATTTAAAGAAATAATATAAAACAAGAGGCCCAGGGGCCACAGCGCTCACCTGAGCACATCAGCTTGGAAAAAACACATATCAGATCAGAACTGAAAGTTTACTGAGTTTTGGCCCCACTTTAACCCCAAGGGGTCATGTTTGAACAAACTTAATCACCAAGGGGATTTACTAATTTGGCCCAGTGAACTAGAAGAAGATTTACATTACCTAGGATATATTCATATGTAAAACTTACTAATCCTGGCTTTGACAAACTTGAAAACACTAGAGGATAACAAGTTTCATCTTTCCTGGCCCAGTGGTTCTGGAGAAGAAGATTTTACCTGATATATTCCTATGTAAAACTTTACCATTTTGGCCCCACCCTAAAAATAGGGTCATGATTTGAACAAACTTAAATCTACACTACCTGAGGATGATTCCATATAAATATCATCTTATCATAGCTTTGAAGGTTCTTGAAAAGAAGATTTTTAAAGATTTTTCCTATATATTCCTATGTAAAACTTTCATCGGCCATTGTGACCCCGCCGTACCCCCGGGGTCAATATTTTAACAAACTTGAATCTACAATACCTGAGGATGACTCCACATGAGTTTCATCATTCCTGGCCCAGTGGTTCTGGAGAAGGATTTTTAAAGATATTTCCTATATATTCCTATGTAAAACTTGGGTCGACCATTTTGGCCCCACCCTTGCCCCGGGGGTCATGATTTGAACAAACTTGAATCTACACTACCTGAGGATGACTCCACACGAGTTTCATCTTTCCTGGCCCAGTGGTTGTGGAGAAGAAGATTTTTAAAGATTTTTCCTATATATTCCTATGTAAAACTTGGGTTGGCCATTTTGGCCCCACCCTTGCCCCGGGGGTCAGTGGTTCTTGATGAAAAGTTTGAACAAACTTGAATCTACACTAAGGATGACTCCACAAGTTTCATCTTTCCTGGCCCAGTGGTTCTGGAGAAGAAAATTTTTAAAGGTTTTTCCTATATATTCCTATGTAAAACTTGGGTTGGCCATTTTGGCCCCACCCTTGCCCCGGGGGTCATGATTTTAACAAACTTGAATCTACACTACCTGAGGATTTTTGCACATGAAATATCATCTTTCCTGGCCCAGTGGTTCTGGAGAAGAAGATTTTTAAAAATTTTTTTAACCTATATATTCCTATAAATGTATATTTCAATTTGTATCCCCTTTTATTTGTAGCAACCCTTATTTTCCATGTCATCATGATTTGAACAAACTTGAATCTACACTACCTTAAAGAAAGGATACTAATTACCGTTTTTTTTGTGAGTTTCATCTTTCCCATATTTATGTCTGGTTTTCCAGTAAAAAATGTGGAGAAAAGATTTACAAAATATTAAATATATTCCTAAGTAAATATTTGGGTTTCCATTTTAAACAAGTGGTTTCATTTACTAGATCTTGACCTTAATAGACAATAAATATTTAGAGTATGTGAAAATATTCGAAGATTTTTCCTAATCAAAAACTTTTTTTGAGATAAATACATGAATTTCTACACTACCTGAGGATGACTCCACATGAAATTCATTTTCCTGGCCCAGTGGTTCTGGAGAAGAAGATTTTTAAAGATTTTTCCTATATATTCCCTATGTAAAACTTGAAAAAGGCCATTTTGGCCCCACCCTATTTTGTGGGGGTCATGATTTGAACAAACTTTAATCTACACTACCTAGGATGACTCCACATGACTTTCATCTTTCCTGGCCCAGTGGTTCTGGTGAAGAAGATTTTTAAAAATTTTTCCTATATATTCCTATGCAAGGTTTCAGCCATTTGTAAATCACCAATTTCAGCTCTAAATTAATTTATAACATTTTTTTTTTTGCATTTTTTTTAAGAGAAAGTAAAAAAATTGTTTTCTTTTCATAA
Organism: Saccostrea cuccullata; assembly: GCF_032062105.1. Taxonomy (NCBI): domain Eukaryota; kingdom Metazoa; phylum Mollusca; class Bivalvia; order Ostreida; family Ostreidae; genus Saccostrea; species Saccostrea cuccullata. The sequence goes on along the minus strand of NW_026933730.1, from coordinate 21,675 downwards.
AATATTTTTTATGGTTACAATTTTGATATAAGTTGCATTAAAAGGGTAAATAAAGCTACATGTTACTAATATAGCTAAACATGCTAATTTAAAATCTACACCTGTACTGGACCTGTTAAAAACACTTGACATTTTACTTCAAGATTCTGGCAATTTCAGACGAGACCGGAGAGATACTATATTTTAAAAGAGTGGTCACAAAAAAGTAAACTTCTTTTCCAAACAGGAATTTTTAAAAAACTTATTTATTTGGGGGGGGTAAAACCCCTTGCACCATGTCCTCACTCCCCCACACCCCAACCCCACCACATGAACACCCCCGAACATGAATCATCACATTTTATTCAAATATCATGATATACGGATACTTTAAAGTTAAACTTCTTTGTAAACAAAGGCTATCATCAGTGACTTGGCCATGTTGGCTTCATTTCTATGATGTTCTGGTAATATTCTATTTATAATATTTACCTCCGTCGTCCATCTGCTGAGCTGCTGAAGAATCCAAGGATCATGACATAGAACAGCAAAATCAGAAGAAATCTCAAAGTCTCAATAAATCGCCAGGAAAATATGTCAATACTCCTGGCGCCAGTCTCTATATCTAAGTGATTACCAGTTATTCCTACGTGGTCAAAAACACGCGCCATCATGGCGTGGTCACTTTTGGCCATGAAACTTGTGAATATAGCGTAGAGGTTCTATGACTTGAACATGGAACTTAAATCTACACTACCTGAGGATGATTCCACATGAGTTTCATCTTATTGGCCCATGGTTCTTGAGAGAGAAGATTTTAAAAGATTTACCTAAATTCCAATAAAATTATAGTTTGTTTGGATTGCCTCCCCTTTGGCCCCGCCTACCCCCCTCCTGAAAAAATTTTATTGAACAAACTTAAGATCTTTTTTTTTTCTTTGATTCAATTTTTTTGCCCATTACATGTATCACATGCACCATACAAAACACTGAAATATAGATTTATATGTAAAATTAGATTTTTGTTCTCTTATTCATGATTTTTTCCATTGAAGTCAGAAAAAATGTTTTTACTGTTTACTTGAGATTTTTATCAAAAATTAAAAGTACTTATGTTCAAGTTATAAAAAATAAATTAATTTCCCAAGCATGGCGTGGTCCCTCCTGTGTCTTTAAACCCTTCAGTGAAATATATGTTAATTCCAAACAAACATTTTTTTAAGGATTTTAATATAATATACGCAATTTTTATTAATATAAAGCATTCAACAATTAAGGGGACCCGGGGGAGGGGAGATAGGGGGTTTACTATTGATTACTATTCCTTGATAGGACAGCCCCCCTTGTTGCAGTATACATGGTATAGTCATGAGGGAAAATAAGTGTGTATGAAAGAATTGTACTGAAAAAAGTTATCCCCTTTTTCCCCTGGAAACACTAGGATTTTCCAGTCGACTTTTTTTTTCTCTGCCTGCCCCCTTTCAAAAACGACTGTGTAATTCCCAAATGTTTAGAGTGTCATGTTGAAAATATTTTTTTTATTTTAATCATGTATTCTTGTTGTTATTGATGGGGGGCGGGGGGGGGGTAATATGCACACGTAAATTATTTACGTTAATAAATGAAGATTTTTAATAACTTTTAGAGGCATTGCATTTAATTTATATAAGGTGCAATTTAATAAATTTTTGAATACATGTCCTTGAAAACTGAAATTCATTTGTTCATAAAATTTATTTCACACAATTCATTTTCAAATTTTGTGAAATACAAAGTTGAAGTTTACTGACAAGGCAGACAAACTTCAAACGCTGAAAGTTAGAGAATGACATGGTCTTAGGAACCATTGGGGGAGGGGTCAATCATTGTTATGCAACCCTGCCTTTGAGATATATAACACAATAGAAAACAGGACTCACAAACACAATGTGTCTCGTTAATATGAACTTCTGATGACTTTTTTATTTTTTGCAAAGTTATCAAGGATTTTTTGTTAGTTGAATTTCAGCCCAAATTAATTTATAACATTTTTTTTCCCCCCATCCCATTTAAGGGAAAGTCAAAAAATCCTTTTTTTTCAAGAAAGATTTTTTTCTATAAAGAGCGAGGGCGCTTTTGATTGGCATTGGCAGGAATCTGGGCGTAATTGAAAAGTGAAAATTTTATCGACATGTCACATGAAATTTTTACATTTTTTTTCTACACCTGTGCAACAGGAAAGGTAAACGTTTTCCCGAAATCGAGTTTTGATTTGCTAAAAAAATAGCTTGAAAATTGGCCAGATCAGAAATTTGGTACAAAATTGTTCATTTTTAAACACGTTTTTCTAAAAATTTTCTATCTTCTTTTCCAAACTCTCCCTGATTTTTAAACGTTATTTGTGTGTATTTTAATTCAAAGAAACGAATACACATTTTCAAAAAATGGAGAAACACCCAGAGACCATGAAAAATGACCTTTTTAAAAAAAATTCAAAATGTGTGAATATGGTGTTTCTTTGTCCTTTTAAAATCTTCAGTTTATGTGTAGCGGCGATAGCTCAGTATGTTGGGCTACCAGTGTTCAGTTAAGATTTAGGTTCGAGCCTTGCATGCATGCGGCATTCCTTTTTTGTTTTCAAGCAAACAACCATTTATTTTATCAGTTTCGTTTTATGCACTAATTTATTAAAATTTTGAATTAGACAAATTTTGGTTCAGTTTGGTTCTCAAAGTCTCAAATCAATTCCAATCTTCTATTCATAATTAGCTGCAGATCTCTATCTCCGAAAAAAAGATATATAGACCGTGGTCAGAGCTACACGCGCCAAGCATGGCGAAAAAACTGTATACATGAAACTTGTGAATATAGCGGACGGTTTTTATGCCTTGATTTGGATTTCTCACTTTTAAGGCATCCGGATATCTGAATATATATGTTGCAGTTAAACAAGACAAAATAACATTTGAAAATTTCGTTCCGATAATATAAAGTGCAGTCCGAATATTATCCTGATATTGAAAACAACTGTATTTATTGCGCACAAAAAAGTGCGCTCGGTTCTTACTATTTATTTCTCCATGTTTTTCAAATGTAATCTCAAAATATTACTAACCGTGTGTTCCTAACATATTGTGTTGAGAGAACTTTTTCCACAAAAAAATTCCTCATAATTGTTGTTAATAGTTTTCCTGAGTCCTGACTTTTTGTAATCATCGAACATTTCGCTTATTTATACTGCCATTTTGGTTTCATATTTAAAATTCGGTCCAAATGCTTCGTTCGGATGTCAACTACGAGAGTACTTGATAGAAAAAAGGAATTTTTTGAAATCTTTTGTTATTTGCAATTGAGGTAAGAATTTGGAAGAATTAATTATGCACACGCACTTTTCTGTGCGCAATAAATATACAGTTTTTTCAATGGGTTGCATGTAACTAATCCGATGTCTATTAATATATTTTTTGAATACACGTAGCTATTCTATAATGTACATATACATACATCTATGATATTATTATGATATTATATTAATATTTTAGGTGTTCATTTTTTGGGAAACATTACTATATATGTTGTAGTATCCGCTAGGAAAAACGGACATAAAATTAATGTTATAATCTCACAAAGTTTTTCAAACTAAATGAAAAAAAACCCTTTGGACGTGCACGTGTTGGTAAGATCTGACCAGTTAAGTTCAGCCGATTAAATCATGGACATTTAAACCATAAATGTTTCGTACCTCTGCATTTCATTTCCGGAAATATGCATATTATTTTCCGACATTTTAAAATTTCATTTCCGACATAATTTTGTTTTCATTTCCGGAATTTTCTTGTGCGAGTCAAGGTAAAAGAGTTCTATGAGCATAAACTTTTTCACTACATCTATGTTCACTAAATTAAATGTCAGTGACAGCACCACATTTATGTGCAAGTCATTGATATATTTACAAAACTCAGATATTAGATTTCAATGATTTATTTATGTTTTTTCTTTAAATTTTAAAAGTAAATTCTTCATATTTGTTATTAAAAAGTACTACATGTACATTATGTATTTGAAAAATGTCGGAAATGAAAAGATGATAATTGCAAAAAAAAATGAAATGCAGCTGTTTCGTACTATGATTCCTGCAAAAATGCCAAAAATGCGCCCATTTTCTTTATAAAAATTTTGTTAACAAGACAGAAAAAAAAAGACCCGCTTTGCTTTGGAAAATATGATGCATACTACATCTTTGCAATTCTAAAAGTTAGCCCCCTTTCAAAATACAGGGACTTGCCAAATGCGGGGGCCATCTTCTTTTTTCACCAACATAACCTTTGATATAGAAAATGTTCATTGAAAAGGTAATTGCCCCCCCCCCACTTTTTGACCACAGTACCATAATAGTGGTACCAAAGCTTTGCTTTGGAAAAAATTGGAATTGAAAGTAACTTGGCTTTGTAAAAGTTAACCCCCCCCCCCCCCCCCCCCCCCGCGCGCGAAAAGGATTTTCGAAGGATTTTAATTTTCGTTGGTTTTTTTTTTGGCTTGTCAACTTTTCCAGGTAAGTGAAAAAAAAATTTCTCTGGTTGCCCCCCCCCCCTACTTTCAAAAACGATGCTACGTGCCTGAAATAAGACAAGGTTTTTGAGTTTTGGGCAATTTTAAGTACATTTTCTTTATCAGGAGGTTAGTTTTTTTTTTAAATATCCCCATCCCTTTATTTAAGATTTTCCGTGCCTGTCTTAGAGAACAAAGTGTGGAAGAAAGCAAACATATCTAACAAAAAACTATCGTTAAATAAATGTTTTACAAATAACCTAGATCTATTCGATAAATCAGATATAAAAGCAATATTCTCGATAGCATAAAGGGTATATCTAATAAAAAATTATCGTAAACTATTGTATTATTGTTTGAATGATGTTTATACGTTTCATTGATGGAACCTTTACTGATCAAGAAATCTGTACAGGCGACATGCCTAATGTAGTTCATGCAGTGATTAACTATAAGGAGAAAGTATTCAATTTCTAAAACAGACAGATAGACAGACAGGACAAAAACAATATACGTCCCGGATCTATCGATCCAGGCACATAAAAAAGACTATACTAGTATGTATATGTATCTGATTCTGAAATAACAAAAACAAAGTAGTTATGTTCCCCAAACGAAGTTGGGGAACATATTGTTTTTACTCTGTTTCTTATTATTATGTTCCCCAAACGAAGTTGGGGAACATATTGTTTTTACTCTGTTTCTTATTATTATGTTCCCCAAACGGAGTTGGGGAACATATTGTTTTTACTCTGTTTCTTATTAAGGTCTTCCGTCTTCAGCGGAAGACCTTCTTGTTATTCTTAGGTTTCTTTTCCACTATTTTTAAGGTCTTCCGTCTTCAGCGGAAGACCTTCTTGTTATTCTTAGGTTTCTTTTCCACTATTTTTATTAGGGTCTTCCGTCTTCAGCGGAAGACCCTTCTATTATTCTTATGTTTCTTTTTCAATTTTCTTATTATTATTCTTTTTCTCTGCACAAATTTTGTGCAGAAGATTTCTCAGAGATGGCTCGATGGATTTGCTTCAAATTTTCAGGGTTGTTGCAGGGTAATCTGAAGTTTATACCATTTTTTGGATTTTTTGAAAATCACTTCCGGTCTAGAGTTATTGTCCTTTTATTAAAATTCAGAGGACCTTCTTGTCCGTCATTGATCTCAGAAACGACTTAAGCTAGAGAGCTGAAATTTTTAGTGATGATAGAGGACATGTCCCCATGTTACTGGGAGTTTTGATAGTTTCCGGAAGTAAATAGTATGGGAGCTCAGTTGGGGTCAAAATTTAGGACACGTTTTATGAGTGATTTTTTAAGACATTTTGCATCATATCTTTTAAAATATAATTATCTTGTTAAAACATACTGAACAACATTTGTGCAGAATAACAAGATCTTTAATATGATATCAAGAAAAAAGTGCTGACTCATCACATTAAGGGCCAAAAGGGGCTAAAAGTCTCTCATCGATAACTCTTTTACAGTCAATATTTTGTTATACAATACTGAAGCAAAAATGTTTATCTCAACAATCTACAACTGTATATTATAATTTTAATATCTTATGGTACATAATTAGGGGTTACAAGGGGCCAGAATGTTAAATCTTTGATGCTTTATATCTCGAAAGTGAGAAATATTTTGACAAGTAATATTGAACAAAAGATGTTCAAAATCATGTTCTGAACAATACGCAACCTTTCATTTTTCGCTAAACGTCCCCATTAAGGAGCTGAGGGGTTGGCCCCTAAATATTTCTTTTGCAAATAACTCGAAAACCAAAAAGAATCTCTGAATAGTTGTTGAACAAAAAGTGTTCAAAATCCTACGAGCTTCAAGATGAAATCCAGAAAAAGGGGCTGGGCACTCAAATTAGGGGCCAAAAGAGGCTTAAAGTCTTTTTTCGATAACTCTTTTACAGTCAATAATTTGTTATACATTACTGAAGCAAAAATGTTTATCTCAACCATCTGCAGCTATATATTATGGTTTTTATGTTGTATGGTACATAATTAGGGGCCACAAGGGGCCAGAATGCTAAATCTTTGATGCTTTATATCTCGAAAGGGAGAAATATTTTGATAAGCAATATTGAACAAAAGATGTTCAAAATAATGTTCTGAACAATATGCAACCTTTCATTTTTTGCTAAACGTCCCCATTAAGGAGTTGAAGGGTAGGCCCCTAATTATATCTTCTGCTAATAGCTCAAAAACGAAAAAGAATTTCTGAACAGTTGTTGAACACAAAATGTTCAAAATCTTAAGATCTTTCAGATGATATCCCGAAAAAGGGGCTGGGCACTCGAATTAGGGGCCAAGAGGGGCCTAAAGTCTTTTTAATCGATAACTCTTTATCAGTTAATATTTTGTAATACATTACTGAAGCAAAGATGTTTATCTCAACCATCTACAACTATATATTATGGTTTTTATGTCGTATTGTACATGATTAGGGGCCACAAGGGGCCAGAATGCTAAATCTTTGATGCTGTATATCTCGAAAGGGAGAAATATTTTGATATGCAATATTGAACAAAAGATGCTCAAAATAACGTTCTGAACAATATGCAACCTTTCATTTTTTGCTAAAGGTCCCCATTAAGGAGTTGAAAGGTTGGCCCCTAAATATTTCTTTTGCTAATAGCTCAAAAACGAAAAAGGATTTCTGAACCGATGTTGAACACAAAATGTTCAAAATCTGAAGATCTTTCAGATGAGATCCCGAAAAAAGGGGCTGGGCACTTGAAATTAGGGGCCAAAGGGGCCAAAAGTCTTTTTCGATAACTCTTTATCAGTTAATATTTTGTAATACATTACTGAAGCAAAGATGTTCTTCTCAACCATCTACAACTATATATTATGGTTTTGATGTTGTATGATACATAATTAGGGGCCACAAGGGGCCAGAATGCTAAATCTTTGATGCTTTATATCTCGAAAGGGAGAAATATTTTGATCAGCAATATTGAACAAAAGTTGTTCAAAATAATGTTCTGAACAGTATGCAACCTTTCATTTTTTGCTAAACGTCCCCATTAAGGAGTTGAAGGGTTGGCCCCTAAATATTTCTTTTGCTTATAGATGAAAAACGAAAAAGAATTTCTGAATAATTGTTGAACACAAAATGTTCAAAATCTTAAGATCTTTCAGATGATATCCCGAAAAAGGGGCTGGGCACTCAAATTAGGGGCCAAGAGGGGCCAAAAGTCTTCAATCGATAACTCTTTATCAGTTAATATTTTGTAATACATTACTGAAGCAAAAATGTTCATCTCAACTATCTACATCTGAATATTATGATTTTTATGTCGTATGGTACATATTTAAGGGCCACAAGGGGCCAGAATGCTAAATCTTTGATGCTTTATATCTCGAAAGGGAGAAATATTTTGATAAGCAATATTGAACAAAAGTTGTTCAAAATAATGTTCTGAAAAGTATGCAACCTTTTATTTTTTGCTAAACGTCCCCATTAAGGAGTTGAAGAGTTGGCCCCTAAATATTTCTTTTGCTTATAGCTCAAAAACGAAAAAGAATTTCTGAACCGTTGTTGAACACAAAATGTTCAAAATCTGAAGATCTTTAAGATGAGATCCGAAAAAAAGGGGCTGGGCACTCAAATTAGGGGCCAAAGGGGCCAAAAGTCTTTTTCGATAACTCTTTTCAGTTAATATTTTGTAATACATTACTGAAGCAAAAATGTTCATCTCAACCATCAACAACTTTATATCATGATTTTAATGTTTCATGGTACATAATTAAGGGCCACAAGGGGCCAGAATGCTAAATCTTTGATGCTTCATATCTCGAAAGGGAGAAATATTTTGATAAGCAATATTGAACAAAAGATGTTCAAAATAATGTTCTGAACAATATGCAACCTTTCATTTTTTGCTAAACGTCCCCATTAAGGAGTTGAAAGGTTGGCCCCTAAATATTTCTTTTGCAAATAACTCAAAAACGAAAAAAGAATTTCTGAACAGTTGTTGAACACAAAATGTTCAAAATCTTAAGATCTTTCAGATGAGATCCCGAAAAAAGGGGCTGGGCACTCAAATTAGGGGCCAAGAGGGGCCAAAAGTCTTCAATCGATAACTCTTCATCAGTTAATATTTTGTAATACATTACTGAAGCAAAGATGTTCATCTCAACCATCTACAACTATATATTATGATTTTTATGTCGTATGGTACATAATTAGGGGCCACAAGGGGTCAGAATGCTAAATCTTTGATGCTTTATATCTCGAAAGGGAGAAATATTTTGATCAGCAACATTGAACAAAAGATGTTCAAAATAATGTTCCAAACAGTCTGCAACCTTTCATTTTTCGCTAAACGTCCCCATTAAGGAGTTGAACGGTTGGCCCCTAGATACTTCTTTTGCTAATAGCTCAAAAAAACGAAAAAAAATTCTAAATAGTTGTTGAACAAAAAATGTTCAAAATCTTAAGATCTTTAAGATGATATGAATAAGAAAAGGGCTGATTCCTAAAATTAGGGGCCGTTAGGGGCAAAAGTTTTTTTTGTCTTTAATGTCTCAATGTCTTTTTACATATTTTGGTAAATCATTATTTTAAGCAAAAATCGTTTATCAAAATCTTATCTCATCTCATCAAGAATTGGGGGCCACAAGTTGCTCGCAACGAGATCGTATCTAGTTATTATTATTTTGCTTTTTTTATCAAAATTTTGTGCACGCGATTTCTGATAACGGCTCGATAGATTTTCATGAAACTTTCAAAATCATGTTCATGAACAATATGAAAGTATTTTTTTTCGTTTTGATGTCGTCACTTCCGGTTTTGAGATTTGCGATTTAGTGATTTTCAAAAAGAATCTCTTGTCCATCAGTTTTCAAAAATGCCATAATCCAGAAACATAAGAAATTCAGCGATGATAGAGCAAGGTGTGCTCTTTTGTCATACACCATTCTCTTTCTCCGGAAGTGCCGCACGTTGGCGCTCGCTATGGCTCGAAAAAAGTTCTACCTAGGACTCAGAAATTTTTGACACCTTTTCTGCAATATCTTTTTACATGTTAAAAATTTGTAAAGATATATAGAACAAAAGTTGTAGAGAATGTCACGATCTTTCGAAAGATATCAACGATAAGGGGCTGGCCCCTATAATAAAGGGCCAAAAGGGACCAAAAGTTTTTCCTTTATATCTCAAAAAGTATTCAGAATTTGTAATACGTCAAAGAATCAAAGTTGTTCAAAATGTCCAGCGTTATCTAATGGAGTCGTCAAAATATGTCCGCCGACGTCACTTCCGGTCAAACCGGAAGTAGTCAAAAATTGCATATTTTTGCTGTTCTTGACAGGTTTATTGGCAACATATGTCACTGGAAACTTAAATTTTTTTCCGTCCGTGATGACGTCACTTCCGGTCAAACCGGAAGTAGCCAAAAATAGCTTATTTTGAAGGTTTTAATGCAAAATTGAAATTATAAAGTCACTAGAGACTACTTTGCTCATTGCTTTCTTTTGTTCAAGTCACTTTCGGCACTTCCGGTCAAAACCAGACGGAAGACCTACTCGTTGCTTTGCAACGAGCTCGGCTCTAGTTATTTTTATTATTATTTTTTTTTGTGCACGCGATTTCTCGAAAACGGCTTGATAGATTTTCATGAAACTTTCAGGACTGATAGAACATCAAACAAAGCTGAAAGTAATTTTTTTGTTTTGATGACGTCACTTCCGGTTTTGAGATTTCCGCGATTTAGTGATTTTCAGGGGGTCTCATTGTCCACATTTTTCTCGAAAATGCCTTATTGAAACATAAGAAGCGATGATAAAATTGTGCTCTTTTGTTTCACACCATTCTCTTTCTCCGGAAGTGCCGCACGTCGGCGCTCGCTATGGCTGAAGGGCCTACCAGGGACCAAAATTTTTTCACCTTCTCTACAATATCTTTTTAATGTTAACAATTTGTAAAGACATATAGAACAAAAGTTGTTCAAAATGTCAAGATCTTTCGAAAGATATCAACGATAAGGGGCTGTCCCTTATAATGAAGGGCCAAAAGGGGCCAAAAGTTTTTCCTTTATATCTCAAAAAGTATTGAGAATTTGTAATACGTCAAAGAAGCAAAGTTGTTCAAAATGTCAAGCGTTATCTAATGGAGTCGTCAAAATACGCCTGGCGACGTCACTTCCGGTCAAACCGGAAGTAGTCAAAAATTGCATATTTTTGCTGTTCTTGACAGGTTTATGGGCAACATGTGTCACTTGAAGCTTAAAACTTAACTTTCCATCCGGTCACTTCCGGTCAAACCGGAAGTAGCCAAAAATAGCTTATTTTGAAGGTTTTAATGAAAATTGAAATTATAAAGTCACTAGAACTACTTAGCTCATTGCTTTCTTTTGTTCACGTCACTTCCGGCACTTCTGGTCAAAACCGGACGGAAGACCTACTCGTTGCTTTGCAACGAGCTCGGCTCTAGTTAAGGTCTTCCGTCTCCAACGGAAGACCTTATTTTATTATTATTATTATTTTTTTCCAACCGATTTTGTGCAAGCGATTTCTCAGAGATGGCTCGTCCGATTTATACCAAACTTTCAGATCTGAAAGATATTCAATTGATCTTGATAGGTTTTTTTTCTTTTTGATGATCTCACTTCCGGTCGTGAGATATGGTCGATTTTCTGATTTTCAGAGGGTCGGCTTGTCCAGGAAACTCCTCCGAAACGACTAAAGATATCAACTTAAGATTTTCAGTGAAAGTAAAGGAAGGTTTGGTGAGTTGTAATTGGGTCTCCAAATCTTTCTAGCGCAAAAGGCGCCGGAGCTCGGTAGGGCCCGAAAAAATGTCTCAGAAATATCTCACAAAAATTGACACATTTTGTTTCATATCTTCATACGCGTTCATAATTTGTTAAAGCATATTGAAGAAAAAATGTGCAAAATCACAAGGCCTTTCATTTGATGTCAAAAAAATGGGGCTGACCCCTAAAATTAGGGGCTCAGAGGGGCCGAAAGTCTTTTATCTATAACTCTCTAATGATCAATATTTTGTTATACATTACAGAAGCAAAAGTATTTATCTTAACTATTTGCAACAATATATGATACAATTTTGATCATATGTTACGTAATTAGGGGTCACAAGGGGCCAGAATGTCAAATCTTTGACGCTTCATATCTCGAAAAGGGTGAATATTTTGATAAGCAATATTGAACAAAAGATGGCTAGATTAATGTGCTAAACAATATGCATACTTTGAATTTTTGTAAAACGGCCCCATTAAGGACTTGTAGGAGTGGCCCCTAAATATTTATATAAAGCATATCTCCTAAACGAAAAGAAATCTCTGAATAGGTGTAGAACAAAAAGTCTTTGAAATCACAAGACCTTTCGTTTGATATCAAGAAAAAGGGGCCGACTCCTCAAATTAGGGGCTGAGAGGGGTCAGAAGTCTTTCATCTTTAACTCTTTCATGATCAAAATTTTGTGATGCATTACAGAAGCAAAGATGTTCATATTAACGATTTGCAACAATATATGATACAATTTTGATCATATGTTACGTAATTAGGGGTCACAAGGGGCCAGAATGTCAAATCTTTGACGCTTCATATCTCGAAAAGGTTGAATATTTTGATAAGCAATATTGAACAAAAGATGGCTAGATTAATGTGCTAAACAATATGCATACTTTGAATTTTTGTAAAACGGCCCCATTAAGGACTTGTAGGAGTGGCCCCTAAATATTTATATAAAGCATATCTCCTAAACGAAAAGAAATCTCTGAATAGGTGTAGAACAAAAAGTCTTTGAAATCACAAGACCTTTCGTTTGATATCAAGAAAAAGGGGCCGACTCCTCAAATTAGGGGCTCAGAGGGGCCAGAAGTCTTTTATCTTTAACTCTTTAATGATCAATATTTTGTGATGCATTACAGAAGCAAAGATGTTCATATTAACGATTTGCAACAATATATGATACAATTTTGATCATATGTTACGTAATTAGGGGTCACAAGGGGCCAGAATGTCAAATCTTTGACGCTTCATATCTCGAAAAGGGTGAATATTTTGATAAGCAATATTGAACAAAAGATGGCTAGATTAATGTGCTAAACAATATGCATACTTTGAATTTTTGTAAAACGGCCCCATTAAGGACTTGTAGGAGTGGCCCCTAAATATTTATATAAAGCATATCTCCTAAACGAAAAGAAATCTCTGAATAGGTGTAGAACAAAAAGTCTTTGAAATCACAAGACCTTTCGTTTGATATCAATAAAAAGGGGCCGACTCCTCAAATTAGGGGCTGAGAGGGGCCAGAAGTCTTTCATCTTTAACTCTTTCATGATCAATATTTTGTGATGCATTACAGAAGCAAAGATGTTCATATTAACGATTTGCAACAATATATGATAAAATTTTGATCATATGTTACGTAATTAGGGGTCACAAGGGGCCAGAATGTCAAATCTTTGACGCTTCATTCCTCGAAAAGGGTGAATATTTTGATAAGCAATATTGAACAAAAGATGGCTAGATTAATGTGCTAAACAATATGCATACTTTGAATTTTTGTAAAACGGCCCCATTAAGGACTTGTAGGAGTGGCCCCTAAATATTTATATAAAGCATATCTCCTAAACGAAAAGAAATCTCTGAATAGGTGTAGAACAAAAAGTCTTTGAAATCACAAGACCTTTCGTTTGACATCAAGAAAAAGGGGCCGACTCCTCAAATTAGGGGCTGCGAGGGGCCAGAAGTCTTTCATCTTTAACTCTTTAATGATCAAAATTTAATGATGTATTTTAGAAGCAAGATGTTCATATTAACGATTTGCAACGATAAATTATAAAATTTTGATCATATGTTACGTAATTAGGGGTCACAAGGGGCCAGAATGTCAAATCTATGACGCTTGATATCTCGAAAAGGGGGAAAATTTTGATAAGTAATATTGAAGAAAGGATGGTCAGAATAATGTTTTAAACAATATGCATACTTTGAATTTTGGTAAACAGGCCCCATTAAGGACTTGAAGGGGTGGCCCCTAAATATTTATATTAAGCATTTCTCCTAAACGAAAAGAAATCTCTAAACAAGTGTATAACAAAAAGTCTTTGAAATCACAAGACCTAACGTTTGATATCAAGAAAAAGGGGCTGTCTCATCAAATTAGGGGCTCAGAGGGGCCAGAAGTCTTTAACTCTTTAATGATCCTTATTTTGTAATAAGTATACATTTTGAGAAGCAAAGATATTCATTTTAACGATATGCAACAATATGTTATAATATTTTGATCATATGTTATGTAATAAGGGATCGCCAGGGGCCAAAATGCTATATTTTTTATGCTTTACGTCTCGAAAAGGGGGAGTATTTTTATAAGCAATATTGAACAAAAGATGTTCAGAATATTGGATAAAAAAAACAGAAACTTTAAATTTAATGAAAAAAAACTTAATGTCATTCTCTTTTAACGAATATCTCAGTCAAAATCACATCTCATCTTATCTAGAAATTTAACGGAAGGTCAAATTAGCACGAACTCACGTGCATGCACGTGCGCTTCCCTCTGATTGGCTGAAACAAAGATTTCAATATCTCTTTTGTTTTTTGACGAAATGCTTTGAAATTTTAAACACAGTCATGCATTAGGATATACTACAATATAATATATAGCAGGTATCATGAAAACACGCGCATGCACGTGCGCTGCAATCTGATTGGCTTAAACTTTAAATGGGTATAACTCCTTTGATTTTCAACCAAACAGGATGGGATTTAGAACATAGATAGACATAGTGGATTCCTACAAAAACGTAAGGTCATCATGCACATGCATGCACGTGCATGTACGTGAGATGGGTTAAATCAAAAATACACTTGATGAAGCCTATTTTTTAATACTTTTGGATTAAATGCTTTATTATTTTATTATATTAATGTATATAGATAGTGTAGACAAGAGAATATGGTCATTACGCACATGCATTTACATGTGCACGCGTGCAAATGCTAAAATTTGAATATACTCGGTATACTTCAGGGAAACGTTGTTAAAGTGTAAAATGCATAGAGTTTGTCATTTTTAATGAAGCTTAAAGGGAGTATGGCACCAAAAGGGAATTGGGGAGCGTTTGGGGAACATCTGTAACGGTTCCCGTTACAATTAGCCCTAGTTATTATTCTTTTTTTTCTTATTTGTTCTCCGGTACTTTTTTGTCCGGAAGTGTTCTCAGAAACTGTTCACCCAACTGACCTAAAACCTTTTTAGGGTTAATAGGTGTGTAGTGTAGGTGTGCGGAACGAAGGTCATTTTGCGCGCATACGCATGCACGTGCGTGCGCGTGCAACACGTGAAATGACTTATATACTTAATATAGCTATAACTTTTACATTTTTTAATAAAATGATTTGAAACTCATTATATAAAGATATATTAATAGTGTAGATAATGTGACACTGTCAAATTAGCACGAACTCACGCGCATGCATGTGCACTTCGCTCTGATTGGCTGTAACAAAAATCTCAATATCTTCTCTATTTTTTGACGAAATGCTTTGAAATTTTTAACATAGTCAAGAATTAGGATATCCTACAATATGATATATAAAAAATTTTATTAAATCACGCGCATGCACATGTGCTGCAATCTGATTGGCTGACAATTTCATTGACTATATCGCCTTTGTATTTTGACGAAATGCTTTGAAATTTAGAACATAGTCATACATTAGGATGTCCTGCAATATGATATACAAAAAATTTCAAGAAATTACGCGCATGTATGTGTGCTGCGATCTGATTGGCTGAAACTTTAAATGACTATATCTCCTTTGTTTTTTGACGAAATGCTTTGAAATTTAAAACATAGTCATTCATTAAGATATCCTACAATGCGATATAGAATTAAAATCATGAAATCACGCGCATGCACGTGTACTGCAATCTGATTGGCTGAAACTTGAAATGGCTATAACTCCCTTGTTTTTCAACCAAACAGGATGGGATTCAGAACATAGATAAATATAAGGGACTCCTACAAGAATGTATGGTCATCATGCACGTGCACGCACGTGCGTGCATTTGGAACGAATGAAATTAGAAATACACTTGAATGAGTGATTTTTAATACTTTTGGACTAAATGCTATGGTTGTAACTTTTATATTTTTTGATAAAATGTTTTGAAACTCATTATATAAAGATATATAAGTAGTGTTGATAAGATGACATGGTCAAATATTTAAAGAACTCACGCGCATGCACGTGCGCTTTGCTCTGATTGGCTGAAACAGAAATCTTAATATCTTTTTTATTTTATGATGAAATGCTTTGAAACTTAAAACATAGACATGTATTAGGATGTACTACAATATGATATATAATATTTTTCATGAAATCACGCGCATGCACGTGCGCTGCAATCTGATTGGCTGAAACTTTAAATGACTCTAACTCCCTTGGTTTTCAACCAAACAGCATGGGATTTAGAATGCAAGTAAAACCAAGTAAATCTTCTACAAGATGGTATGGTAGCATTCACATGCATGCAAAGATAATAGAAGTGAGATTTGCTCTGATTGGCTGGAAATAAAAATCTCAACACTTTGCTGTTTTTTTTACAAACATGCTTCTCATTTAAAACATAGGCATACTTTTAGATGTCCTACAATATGATATATAATAATTGTCTGGTAACAAAAGGCATGCACGTGCGCTGCAATCTGATTGGCTTAGTCTGCTTAAATGGCTATAACTCCCTTGTTTTACAACCAAACAGGATGGGATTCAAGAACATAAATAGACATAATGGGACACCTACAAGAAGGTATGGTCATCATGCACGTGCGTGCACGTGCAATGAGTAAAAAGTGTAGACAAGATGATATGGTCATTAGGCTCATGCAATCACATGCGCACGCCTGCATTGCTTAAATTTAAAATACTTGGAACTTTTGAGAACAAATTTGTTTACGTCTTAAATGCATAGATTTTGCCTTCTTTTATGAAACTTACAGGGAATATGGCCACGAGAAAGGAGTTGGGGAGCGTTTGGGTACATCTGTAACGGTTCCCGTTACAATTAGCACTAGTTATGTTCCCCAAACGGAGTTTGGGAACATATTGTTTTTACTCAGTTTCTTATTATGTTCCCCAAACGGAGTTTGGGACATATTGTTTTTACTCTGTTTCTTATTATTATTATTATTTTTCTTCTTTTCCTGGGTACTTTTTTTGTCCGGGAGTGATCTTGTAAACTACACATCCGACTTAAGTAAAACCTTTTTAGGGTCAGTAGGTATGTTATGTAGATTTGCGGAACGAAGGTCATTTTGCGCGCACGTGCTTGCAAGAGCGTGCACGTGCAACACGTGATATGACCAATTCAATTGATATAGGTGTAACTTTTTACATTTTTGATGAAATGCTTTGAAACTCATAATATAAGGATATATTAGTAGCATAGACAATATGACATGGCCAAAATAGCAAGATCTCACGCGCATGCACGTGCGCTTCGCTCTGATTGGCTGAAACTAAAGTCTCAATATCTTTCTTGTTTTTTGACGAAATCCTTCGGAATTTTGAACATAGCCATGCATTAGGATATCCTACAATATGATATATAGCAATTATCATGAAAACACGTGCATGCACGTGCGCTGCAATCTGATTGGCTTAAAGTTTCAATAGCCATAACTCCCTTTGTTTTCAACCAAACAGAATGGGATTTGGAACATAGATAGATATAATGGACTTCTACAAGAAGGTATGGTCACTATGCACATGCATACACGTGCGTGTATGTGCGCTGCAATCTGATTGGTTGAAACTTTAAACAGCTAGATCTGCCTTGGTTTTCAACCAAACGGGATGGGATTTAGAATATAGATAGATGTAATAGACTTCTACAAGAGAATATGGTACCATGCGCATGTATGCACGTGCATGCACGTGTGCAAATGAGTAAAATAAAAATACACTTGAATGAGCGTATTTTTCAATACTTTTGGATTAAATACTTTAATATTTAGTATATTATAATATAATTTATTGAAGCTTACAGGGAATATGGCACCAAAGGGGATTTGGGGAGCGTTTGGGGAACATCTGTAACGGTCCCCGTTACAATTAGCACTAGTTATTATTATTATTATTATTCTTTTTTCTTCTTATTTCTTCTCCGGTACTTTTTTGTCCGGAAGTGTTCTCAGAAACTGTTCACCAAACTAAGTTAAAACCTTTTTAGGGTTAGTAGGCATGTTGTGTAGATGTGCCGAACGAAGGTCATTTGCGCGCATTCGCATGCACGTGCGGGCGCGTGCAATGAGTAAAATGACTGATATATTTAATATGGTTGTAACTTTTATATTTTTTGATAAAATGTTTTGAAACTCATTATATAAAGATATATAAGATGTGTAGATAAGATGACATGGTCAAATTTGCATGAACTCACGCGCATGCACGTGCGCTTTGCTCTGATTGGCTGAAACAGAAATCTCAATATCTTTTTTGTTTTATGATGAAATGCTTTGAAATTTATAACATAGACATGCATTAGGATGTACTACAATACGATATATAAAATTTTTCATGAAATCACGCGCATGCGCGTGCACTGCAATCTGATTGGCTGAAACTTTAAATGAGTATAACTCCCTTGGTTTTCAACCAAACAGCATGGGATTTACAACATAGATAGACATAAAGGACTCCTACAAGACGGTATAGTCACTATTCACATGCATGCACGTGCGTGCACGTGCGCTTCGCTCTGATTGGCTGAAACAAAAATCTCAATATCTTTTCTGTTTTTTTACAAAATGCTTCGAAATTTAAAACATAAGCATACTTTAAGATGTCCTACAATATGATATATAATAATTGTCATGAAAATACGCGCATGCACGTGCGCTGCAATCTGGTTGGCTTAAACTTTAAATGGCTACAACTCCCTTGTTTTTCAACCAAACAGGATGGGATTAAGAACATAGACATACATAATGGACTCCTACAAGAAGGTATGGTCATCATGCACGTGCGTGCACGTGCAAATGAGTGAAATAGTGTAGACAAGATGATATCGTCATAACGCTCATGCAATCACATGCGCACGCCTGCATTGCTTAAATTTGAAATACTTGGTATACTTTTGGAAAACTTTGTTTACGTCTTAAATGTATAGATTTTGCCTTCTTTAATGAAACTTACAGGGAATATGGCACGAGAAGGCAGTTGGGGAGCGTTTGGTACATCTGAAACGGTTCCCGTTACAATTAGCACTAGTTATTATTATTATTATTATTTTTTTTCTTATTTGTTCTCCGGTACTTTTTTGTCCGCGAGTGTTCTCAGAAACTGTTCACCCAACTGAGCTAAAACCTTTTTAGGGTTAATGGGTGTGTAGTGTAGGTGTGCGGAACGAAGGTCATTTTGCGCGCATACGCATGCACGTGCGTGCGCGTGCAACACGTGAAATGACTTATATACTTAATATAGCTATAACTTTTACATTTTTTAATGAAATGATTTGAAACTCATTGTATAAGGATATATTAATAGTGTAGATAATATGACACTGTCAAATTAACACGAACTCACGCGCATGCACGTGCGCTTCGCTCTGATTGGCTGAAACAAAAATCTCAATATCTTTTCTGTTTTTTGACGAAATGATATGAAATTTAGTATAGGCATACTTTAGGAAGTGTCTCACAATATGATATATAACAATTGTCTTGAAAGCACAGCGTAAACGCACGTGTGCTGCAATCTGATTGGCTTAAACTTTAAATGGCTATAACTCCCTTGTTCTTCTATCGAAACAGGATGGGATTTAGAACATAGACACATATTATGGACTCCAACAAGAAGGTATGTTCATCATGCACATACATGCACGTGCGTGCATGTGCGCTCTCGTTCTGGTTGGTTGAAACAAAACTCTCAATATTTTTTCTGTTTTTTGACGAAATGCTATGAAATCTAAAATATATACATACTTTAGCGTTATGAATATTATATATAACAAATATCGTGAAACACGCGCATGCACGTGCGCTGCAATCTTATTGGCTTAAATTGTAAATGGCTATAACTCCCTTGTTTTTCAACTAAACAGGATGGGATTTAGAACATAGACAGACATAACAGACTCCTACAAGAATGTATAGTCCTCATGCACGTGCATGCACGTGCGTGCACGTGAATGTATTATAATATTAAAAATACGCTTAAATGAGTGTATTTCTTAATACTTCTGGATTAATTGATTTGATATTAAGTATATTAAAATATATAAATAGCGTAGACAAGATGATATGGTCATTACGCACATGCATTTAAATGAGCATGCATGCAATGCTAAAATTTAAATTATTTTGTATTTTTCTGGGAAAACGTTGTTTAACGAGGCCCGATCTAGTTGATCTGCGCATACGTTTTAACGCAGCACCAACTCAGGCACGTCACAGTACCCTGGACTGCCGTCACAATTGAATACAATAACGTCATAATTAAAATGACGTCAAATTGCGCTAAAATGTTTTGCGGAGACTGCTTGTTGAAAGCTGGCTCATTCTGGGGTTTTTTTTTTATTACTTACATGTTTTCAGAATTTTTTTTTTAATTCATAAACAACTTGAAACCTAATTTATTTTGAGGTATCACGAAGGTATCAATTTCTGGGAACTGGTTCATTAATTTTATCTTGTTTTGTTTCAATTTGTGAGTTAGAAAAAAACTCCCCTGCAACCAAAAGTAAACGATTTTAGTCTTTCTCCTCGAATACTGAAGTGTTTATACTCACCATTTTTTATTGAGCATAAAGAGAAAATTGTGTCATAATGTAAAAAATGATTTATTTTTTAGAAACTTATACAGTATTACAATCGTTTGTTGATGTTATGTAAAGTAACCTATTGCAGCTTATAAAATACTAGCATATAGTTGGATAAAATAAGTCCTATTTTGTGTTTTGATATGCCCCCTTTTCACTGCAATAAAGGCTACCTCCGATTTTTTTTTCATTTTTAAAAAGAGGGATGTGAATTGCATGATATATGTGAAAATCAAAACATTTCATCATTTATTTTTTTTTAATTTGTCAATTTCATTGTTTATTGTGGAGTTTTAGTATGTAATTGTGTATAAAACACGAAAAATGGTCCATATCTTGAAAGTGCCCCCATTTGACTACAATAAAGGCAATGTAACAAAATTTCATTCTAATTTTTCTGAGCATAATACATACAAATTTATTTCCAAGAATCAAAATTTTTTATTATTCCGTTTTCGTAATATCCAACTAGATTGGGGCCTCGTTAAGTCTAAATTGCATCGAGTGTATCTTATTTAATAGCGCTTACATAAAGTATGGCACCAAAAGGGAGTTGGGGAGCGTTTGGGTACATCTGGAACGGTCCCGTTACAATTAGCCCTAGTTATTATTATTTTTCTTCTTCTTCCTGGGTACTTTTTTGTCCGGAATGATGGGTAAACTACACATCCGACTTAGGTAAAACCTTTTTAGGGTCAGTAGGTATGTTATGTAGATTTGCGGCAACGAATGTCATTTTGCGCGCACGTGCTTGCAAGAGCGTGCACGTGCAACACGTGAAATGACCGATTTAATTGATATAGGCGTAACTTTTAACATCTTTGTATGAAATGCTTTGAAACTCATAATATAAAGATATATTAGTAGCATAGACAATATGACATGGTCAAAATAGCAAGATCTCACGCGCATGCACGTGCGTTTCGCTCTGATTGGCTGAAACTAAAGTCTCAATATCTTGTTTTTTGACGAAATCCTTTGAAATTTTTATCATAGCCATACATTAGGATATCCTACAACATGATATATAGCAATTATCATGAAAACACGTGCATGCACGTGCGCTGCAATCTGATTGGCTTAAAATTTAAATAGCTATAACTCCCTTGATTTTCAACTAAACAGGATGGGGTTTGGAACATAGATAGATATAATGGACTGTTACAAGAAGGTATGGTCACTATGCACATGCATACACGTGCGTGTACGTGTGCTGCAATCTCATTGGCTGAAACTTTAAACAGCTATAACTCCCTTGGTGTTCAACCAAACGGGATGGGATTTAGAACATAGATAGATGTAATGGACTTCTACAAAAAGTATGATCACCATGCTTTAAAGCAGTGGTGCCGTGAAATG
>NW_026933729.1:0-5835 GCF_032062105.1 Saccostrea cuccullata | reverse complement strand
TAATCTGATTATTTCGAACCAAAATGGCGTTTCATACGGAAGTACATCAAATGTTGACAATGCAAAGAGCCCAAACAAAGCATTGTTAATTCTTCGCTTATTGAGACATATGTACATATGCTTTCATTAGTCATGAAAATGAATGCATGAATTACTATTGTATAGATAAAAACTGGTATATTTTTATAATAAAATTAATGTTGCCTAATTTTTAGATGTTTAACAATTTACTTACATCAGCAGTCATAACGATCACTCACCTCTCTTAATATATAAACCAGGAAGATATACGTCACGAAAAAGCACATGTTATAAACAAGAGGCCCAGGGGCCACAGCGCTCACCTTAGTACATCCGCTAGGAAAAAGCACATATCATGATTAGGACGATCTAGAATCTACACTACCTGAGGATAATTCTACATAAATATTACTAAACATTGCCTTGAAGTACTTGAAAAGAAGATTTTAAAAGGTTTCCCTATATATTCCTATGAGAATTTTTGGTCGGCCAAACAAACTTGAATCTAAACTATCTGAGGATGATTCCACATGAGTTTCATCTTTCCTAGCCCGCTGGTTCTTGAGAAGAAGATTTTTAAAGATTTTTCCTATATATTCCTATGTAAAACTTTGATCAGCCATTTTGGCCCCATTCTACTCCCGGAGGTCATGATTTGAACAAACTTGAATCTACACTACCTGAGGATAATTTCACATGAGTTTCATCTTTCCTGTCTCAATGGTTCTTAAGAAGATTTTTAAAGATTTTTCCTATATATTCCTATGTAAAACTTTGATCGGCCATTTTGGCCCCACCCTACCCCCGGGGGTCATGATTTGTACAGACTTTAATCTACACTATTTGAGGATGACTCTACATGAGTTTCATCTGTCCTGGCCCTGTGGTTCTTGAGAAGAAGATTTTTAAAGATTTTTCCTATATACTCCTATGTAAAAATTTGATCGGCCATTTTGGCCCCACTCTACCCCCGGGGTCATGATTTGAACAAACTTGAGTCTACACTATCTGCGGATGATTCCACATGAGTTTCATCTTTTCTGGCCCAGTGGTTCTTGAGAAAAAAAATTTTAAAGAACTTTCCTATATATTCCTATGTAAAACTTTGATCAACTATTTTGGCCCCACCCTACCCCCGGGGGTCATGATTTGAACAAATTTGAATCTACACTATCTGAGGATGATTCCACATGAGTTTCATCTTTCCTGGCACTGTGGTTCTTGAGAAGAAGATTTTTAAAGATTTTCCTTTATACACCTATGTAAAACTTTGATCGGCCATTTTGGCCCCACCCTTCCCCCGGGGGTCATGATTTGAACAAATTAAATCTACACTACCTGAGGATGATTCCACATGAGTTTTATCTTTCCTGGTCCAGTGGTTCTCGAGAAGAAAATTTGTAAAGAATTTTCCTATATTTCCTATGTAAAACTTTGATCGGCCATTTTGGCCCCACCCTACCTCCGGGGGGTCATGATTTGGACAAATTTGAATCTACACTACCTGAGGATGATTCCACATGAGTTTCATCTTTCCTGGTCCAGTGGTTCTTGAGAAGAAGATTTTTTTGAAATGTCATTAATTTTTCTCAAATTCATAATTTTCTGCCCCCTTCGTTTGAACAAACTTGAATCTCCTTTACCCAAGGATACTTTGTAGCAAGTTTGGTTGAAATTGGCCCAGTGGTTCTTGAGAAGAAGATGAAAATGTGAAAAATTAACAACAACGACGAGAATTGGATAATTTTATCGCGACCGAGTAGCACGGCACTGTAAGATGTAACGTCTATACTCCTCTGACCTCTACAGCAATATTAAACATTGAACTGTTAGGAGGTCTCCTCCTTGAATAGTGGTTGTAAAGGATAGCGTCGATGAACGGGGTATATAGCGGACTTTGCCTTTTACGAGAAGTGTTCAAATTTAATATTGTGATAAAATGTGAATGAGAAATATATGATTGTCATTAAAAATCAGAATCTTAAATTTACTGTTTCAAATCACAGTTACATGTTATAATATATTTACTTTCTGTGTCACAGTATTTTAACTTCCAAGATTGACACAGGTTTCATAGTTGACAGCAGGGATAAGGCCAATGAGATAGGAAAGTAATTAATTAAATTACAATGACTTTTTCAGAAACTTCAACTAAATAACCATTATCATGACATGGATTTTGAAATTAATTAAATTTCAATTACTTTGCAAATGTATTTAATTGAAATACCAATTACACTTAAGAAAACATGTCTTAAAGTAAATATTAATGCACCGATTAATAATATATCTTTTATGATCCTCCAACTTATAATTAAATTTTGTTTAAATATAAAATATTGTATCTAATTCCAATTTCAAAAACATAAAAGTCATGAGAATCAAACAATTTCTACTTACTCTATAAGTCTGTTGAGAACCATTACAATATATATATATATATATTGCTATCCATTTTCGTCCGTCGTCGTGCGTCGTGCGTTAACATTTGAACATTTTCAGCTTCTTCTCTGCAACCACTGAACCAATTTCAACCAAATTTAGCACAAAGTATCTGTGGGTGAAGGGGAACAGAAATTGTGAATTTCATGATCCCTGCCCCCCTGGGGCCTGAGGGGTGCATTGGGCCAAAACCACTAAAATTAATGCAATCTTTAAAAATCTTCTTCTTTACTCCTGGACATCAAGCAGTCAAACTGTTTGCATGATTGTAATCAGCATTGAGTCCTCTACCAAAATTGTGAAATTCATGGCCCTGGGGTCAGGGGTTCTGGTGCTAGGGCGGGGCTAAACAGGTTATATAGTGAAAATGTATTATTTCTTTGAAAATCTTCTTCTTTGCTCCTGAGTATTAAATAAACCAACTAAGTACATAGTTATGATGAGCAAGAGTGCCTCTACTAAAATTGTGAATTTTATGGCCCCAGGATCAGGGGTTCTGGTGTTAGGGCAGGGCTCTATTGATTATATAGTGAAAATACATGAATTCTTTGAAAATCTTCTTCTCTGCTCCGAGGTATAAAATAAACTAAGTGCATAATTATGATGTGCAAGAGTGCCTCTACCAAGATTGTGAATTTTATGGCCCCAGGGTCAGGGATTCTGGTGTTAGGGCGGGACTCTATTGATTATATAGTGAAAATACATGAATTCCTTGAAAATCTTTTTCTCTGCTCCTGGGTATTAAATAAACCAACTAAATGCAAAGTTATGATGAACAAGAGTGCCTCTACCAAAATTGTGAATTTTATGGCACCAGGGTCAGGGATTCTGGTGTTAGGACGGGGCTCTATTAATTATATAGTGAAAATACATTAAATCTTTGAAAAATTTCTTCTTTGCTCCTGGGTATTAAATAAACTTACTAAGTGCATAGTTATGATGAGCAAGAGTGCCTCTATCAAAATAATGAATTTTATGGCCCCAGGGTCAAGGGTTTAGGTGTTACGACGGGGCTCTTTTGATTATATAGTGAAAATACATTAAATCTTTGACAAAGTTCTTCTTTGCTCCTGGGTATTAAGCAGATGAACTACCTATATAGTTATGATAATCTTCTAGAATTGTGAATTTCAAGGCCCCAGGGTCAGGGGTTCCATAGAGGGGGGGGGCTGTATGTATATACTGAAAATATAATATATAATGAATTGTTTGAAACCTGCTCCTTGGTATTATGAAAAGCAAGAATGCCTGTACAAAAATTGTACAATGTGGATCTAGGCCTAAGGGTCAGGGGTTCATGTGTGGTAGGGACACTACTGATTATTGCTGAATATTACTGATTAGTTGAAATGCATTTTTTGTTCCCCTACCCTGCCTATGGGTATTAAGTAACCAAACTAAGCAACTGCTAAGTGTATAGTTATGATGACCAATGGACCTCGAGCTCTTTCAAAATTGTGAATGCCATAGCATCTGGCTTAAAATATGAATCAAATTCAATCACTGGAAAGTTGTTGAATAGTGCTCAGGTGACCTATAAGGCCCATGGGCCTCTTTTTTATTACCATTCGTCATCTCTTATAATAAATCCAAATTTTAACCATAACATTATATTTGCATACTTTCTGTTTTCTCCAACTATAAACCTGAATTCAAAATTGCATTCATAATACAGAAATGAATTTAGTTTTTGAAAATTCATGAGAACATGAACTATGACGCTTCATGCCGCCATATTCTATGAAGTGGCCCCATCCCACCTCCGGGGGTCATGATTTGAACAAACTTAAATCTACACTACCTGTGGATGCTTCCATGTGAGATTTATCTTTCCTGGCCAAGTGGTTCTGGAGAAGATTTTTAAAGATTTTCCTATTTATTTCTATGTAAAACTTAGATCAACCATTGTGGCTGGCCCCGTCCTACCCCGGGGGTCATGACTTGAACAAATTTGTATCCACACTACCTATGATGCATCCACACGAGTTTCATCTTTCCTAGCCCAATGGTTCTGGAGAAGAAAATTTTTGAAAAGATACCACGCAGGTAGGTTAAGGTTACAACCAAACTACTTGCCTATATGATATGACGTCATAATAAGCTATATGACGTGAGATTTAGAGATACCAATTTCTTAAAATCGATATCTAAGATTGATTTGAGGTCGTAAAAATGAACCAAAATATGCAGAGGAATGATATCAACGGAATTTTGTCGTTCCTGGGCCTCTGTAGTTATCACAGGGGTTACATACCAAACCCATGACGTCGTAACTGTTAATCATGCAGTAGCAGAGTGAAAGTGAAAAGTAACAATAATTGATGTAAACAAACACAAGAAATCTGAGTTTAAAAGCATATAGAAAGAATATCATGTGTGATTCTTGTGGGAATAAAGCGTATGAATAAGGTATGGTAATATAATTCTGCAATTTCTTCGTAAAATTAAAGCAGATAGGGTGTTTCCTTGCCGATCAGCCTTTCCTCTGTCGTTTGTAACAAAAAAGATGCAAAAGTTCTATACTACGCCGCATACCTTGAACTTTAATTTTTGTTTCTATCTAAAGTTCTTATTCTTTTGTTTTTGGAAAGTGCTGCTAGAATCGTATGGTTTACGGGAATTGATGCATTTTTTTCGATGTTATGAACAAAATGTAAAAATTTTGGGAAGGTTTCGTCCGAAATTGTTGAATAATTTTTTCTATAAGAGGACAGTAGGATTCTAGAAGCACTTTTCATGGTACAGAGATGTTTTTACATAACTATTAATATAAATTGGAACTAATTATCCCCTGGGTAGTGTTAAACTTTTCACTTTTTCATTAAGGCATATTTTCTAATTATAGATGTCACGTGGTGACGTCGTGGTGAAGTGCCTCCTGTAGTATAAGTCCCATTGAAATCTATAGAATGCATAATTATAGTAAAAGTTTTATCCTTGACTATTCCGATTTATTAGTGTTACATAATTATAAAAAAGTGTTAATTCGCCGAATTCTGATCCATGTGCTGCCTTAACAAACCCGTGCATTAATTTTTCATTAATTCATTATTATCTCCACCTTAGAACAGGCCTAGGGCTTGGCCCTTCATTTGAACAAACTTGAATCCCCTTTATAATTTGTGGAAAGTTTGGTTGAAATTGGCCAAGTGGTTCTTGAGAAGAAGATGAAAATGTGAAAAGTTAACAACAAAGACAGACAACGACAGACAACGGACGAATTTTGATCAGAAAAGCTCACTTGAGCCTTCGGCTCAGTGTGAGCTAAAGAGAGGTTTGCTATATTATTCGTGTGATTTTTATTTAAAGCGAGATAACACAAAAATTATAACTCTCATTCAATTGCCTTGTACATGTACATATCATGAGGCA
>NW_026933728.1:0-5891 GCF_032062105.1 Saccostrea cuccullata | reverse complement strand
TTATTATCCGCATTTCATCTCCGGAATTATATTATCATATTCAGAATTTCAGACCAACAGCTAGCTTGTTAAATAAAGGGACTGATTATAAAATAAATTGAGCTTTTCATTTTACCACAGAAATGCTTAGCATTTCGAACATTTTTTTTTGGGGGGGGGGGGGGGGGGGGGGGGTTATGGATCTTGTCTACCAAGTTTATGAAAAATCGATCAATAAAAAAGAAAATCAGCTACACTTGAACTATATCATGTCAGTGATGCCCGACACACATGAAACTGATCTCAATTTCACATCCATGTTTTTTTTAAGAAAATAAAGCTTTTGATGTCAATGATTTGCCGGTATTTTTCAAAGATAATGATTTCAATTTTCAATTAAGAAAGTCTTCGGTAACAGTTTTATTTCCTGAAATTTACTCTGCAATAAATGTCGGAAAATAAAACTATAAATTGTCAGTAAACTAGATAATGTCGGAAATAAAAAGTAGAATTTAAATAATCGGAAAAAAGAATGCAGTCAAAATATTGAGATAATGTGTTTATTCTCCTGTCTGATCTATATGAACATTTATTTCGGTCAGAATTGTATATCTTTTACAAACACAATCAAATGTATATCCTTTACAAACAAAATCAATTAATTTTTTTTTCTGTCATTCACGTGTATTTTTTAATACTATAGTAATATCATGGGAAATCACAAAAGTATATAGTGAAAAAATTGTATATCCACTACGCATTTACTCCTGATAGATCCTGAGTAATTGATTAATTCTATTGTATAGCATGTTATCAATTAGACCTTTTTTGCAAGTTTGAATAAATTGATATAAATACGTAATTTTCTTGATTAAAGTGGACAGGTGTGTATATCGACCCTGCATGTTCATTAAGTTCATCGTGTCATAGAAATCTGTTGGCAACTCTTTGAAAAATTGTGGAAATACATGTACTTTCTATATTTCTCAATAAATACAGCTACAATTAATGCATTTCCATAGAAACATTTTTAAGAGTACTGTCTCATTTGCTCCACAAATACTCGGAATACTTATAGGACAAAAGGATAACGTCATCAAAAGTTAACAAATGTAATGCTACTATTACGTCACAGACAGCGCAAGGGGCAAAGAGTTGAAGCTTAGAGGAAATCTGGCATCAAAAGGGAGTTGGGGGGGAGTTTTGGGGGAGTTTGGGAACATCTGTAACGGTCCCCGTTACATTAGCACTAGTTTATATTGATATGGCAAGAAGTATAAATTTCAAGTCCATCCCCCTCCCTTCCCCAAGTAAACTTTTGAGTGATGAGCTGATTTGTTTTTACCCAGCCCATGTGCTCAGGTAAGCGACAATGGAGGTTGCTCCCACTTCTTTGATACGCGTTGCTATGGGACTGTTCTCTGGGTAATAGCGTCTGAAGCTCCAGAGCTACAGATTCCTTGTGAACTGAATAAGTGTCAGCTTCCCAAGAACAAGTTAAAGATACAAGCTTATATATATCTTATCTTTTGAAAAATGGAAATTATCTCAAATGAACACAATATATGCTAGATAAACAGGGTTAAGGGTTTTATTAGGTGTACACAATTTTGTGTGCTTGCTCATTTCATATTCATGTTTTCTTTCACTGCATTTAATTTCCAGTATTTTTCATAGGATTTCCGACATGCTTAAAATTTCAATTCCGACAATTTTATTTCATTTCCGACATTTTTTGGATTTCTTGGATATCTGCAGGATCCCTTTCTGACAATTTTTTTGCTTGCCAAACAACTGAAAATAAAATTTTAAATAAATTTATTTCATGTTCAAAAAATAAAAACATATTTATAATTCAATACATACTTTAGTCCGAAAAATCTGACGTTTTCCTGGCTTTTTTACGATTTTGATATTTTACATGCCAGGATTTTCGATACTTGCAAACCGAATTTTATGCTGAATTCAAATTTTATCAATAGTACAATACCTTTAGTACTCACCAACATAGTTTTTATGGTTAGTTTATGAAATAATATAATCCGATGAAAACATTTTATCTGACTGTCGAAATTTGTTTTCATTTCGTGCATTTTAAAATCTTGCAACTTCGGATCGGAATATAAAGTGGTAAATTCTTTTCATCGATATTGTTGAGTTCTAGGAGCATTGTGAAATTGATAAATTGTTATTCCTGCATCTAGTTCGGTTCCCAAGTATAGAAAATCAACATAGGGTGAAGACGGTGAAATTCCCAGTTTTCGTAATGGCGCCGGTTCTGACGTTTTTCTGGCATGTAAAATGTCAAAATCGTAAAAAAAAACCCAGGAAAACGTCAGATTTTTCGGACTGTACATACTTATACAAGTAGCAATAATACTTATATTGATATCTTTCTCTGTGCTACATGTACAGGCGTAATTGTGATGTCTTCGTATTAAAAACATTCTACTGTCTTTTGAGAATTCCTTCAACGATTCAACGATGATTATTTTTTCCTATGGCCGTGTAAGAAGCGGGGGGAGGGGGGAGGCTATTATGCCAATACTTAGCTATAGAATACTATTGAAAACGTCACTACAATATACATGTGCCCCCTCAATAATAATAATATCTGACGATCTTCTATTTTTTGGTTTGTTTGCCAATTTTCGGTTGTTGATAGTGCCCAAACTGAAAATATATGGTTGTAACACCCACCCCACCCCCACCCCACCCCCGAAATTGCTTACTAAGGGTCTGTATTTACCAGAAGTGGTTTCTGTATGCCTTTTAATTTCCATCCTTGCATACCTGAGTTCAAACTTAAAACTGCACTTTAAAAGGGAGATGTGCCTCTGAGAATTTCAGGTCACCTGGGTCTTTCAGGTGACCTGTTGCTATCTCTGTTTGTTCGTCGTCGTACGTCATTCGGCGGTCGTAAACATTTGAACATTTTTAGCTTCTTCTCTGGAACCACTGAACCAATTTCAACCAAATTTGAAATAACCCAGCTATGGGTAAAAGAGGAACACAAATTGTGAATTTCAGGGTCCCTGGGTCTTGAGGGGTGGGACCAAAACCACTAAAATTAATGCAGTCTTTAAAAATCTTCTTTACTTCTAGACATCAAGCAGTGAAACTGTTGGAATGATTGTTATAAGCATTGAGTCCTCTACATTTTACCAAAATAGTAAAATTTTTTGCCCCAGGGTCAGGGATTCTATATGTTAGGACTGGGCTAAATAGAATATATACTGAAAATGCATTATTTCTTTGAAAATCTTCTTCTCTGCTCCTGGGTAAAATTAATTAAGTACATAGTTACGATGAGAAAGAATTCCTGTTCTACAGTAATGAATTTCATGGACTTTGGACACGGGTTCTGGTAGCTGCAATAATGTAGCCCTCTCCGATTTTTTTTTTATCTGATATTTTCTGGAGAGGGCTACAATTCCATCGCATCTCCATAATGGTGCAAATATATTTTTTTGATACGGGCGTTTGAAGGCAAAATAAATTATTTTTACATTCAACTTACTTCTTATAGGACGGAATTTTATTCACTGTCAACAACATAGCCTGTTAAACTCGAAAATCATGAAAAATAAATCTGTGTCTTTCCCAGCTGCAATATATTCAGCAGCCATGACAGTTCACGCGAGACGTACTGAGACTTTCGCTTGAAATTTAGAACAACTAAATAAAGCAAATTTCGAAGTTTATAAACGACTGTGCTGAAATATATCACAAAAACATCGATAAATAAAACCATTTCAAGTTTTATTTTTGCGCAAACAGCAATATGTATGCTTAAAATAAGGGAATTCCTAGTAGATCCGCTTCTATAGAACCTAAATTCTCATTGGCTGTTCCTAAGTACAATCTATCAAGGTCAGTAAACATGGCGGATAAATTCAAGTTTTGCTGTTGACATACACGAAAAATAACTGATATATGGATCGTTGTGAATATTTTTGGATCGATTTATGTTTTGCATAATTACATTTTTGGATTCCAGGTAAGAGATGTCTATAAAATAGCCGTTTACTGATAATTTAAGCCGAAATCCGTGCGGGAGTGATTCACTGCCGCGTTTGCACCATTACAGAGATCCTAAGGAGTTGTAGCCCTCTCCCAGAAAAAAAATCGGAGAGGGCTACATTATTGCAGCTAGGGTTCTGATGTTAGGACGGGGCTTAAATGATTATATAGTTAACATGCATTAATTCTTTGAAAAATACATAGTTATGATGAGGAAGGGTGCCTCATCTAAAATCGTGAACTTCATGGCCCCAGGGTCAGGAGTCCTGGTGTTAGGGTGCAGGGCTCTTTTAATTATATAGTAAACATGCATTTTTAAAATGGAAAATCTTTTTCTCTGTCCCTAATATTAAACAACTAACTACATGCGTAGTTACAATGAGGAAGAGTGCCTCTTTGAAAACTGTAAATTCCATGGCCAAAGGATCAGGTTGTGAGCAGGATTTCTGGTGTTACTTAGGGTGGGGCTCTAATCATCAAATGGTGAAATTGCAATAAATCTTTGATAATTAAGTACAGGTCCACGTAAGAATCAGGCAAAATCAAATTTTTGTGATAAGTCGTGGTTCAAGAAATCACTTCATATATCATGTAAGAAATAGACAGGACATGTATATGACAAATACTTGGCAGATTGGAAATATTCCGCCTTGTTTAAATTTTACGGGTCGATAATTTTAAAAAATGCATTTTGACTGTTAGTGCAAATCTATACAATGTGATGCATCTTTAGGGCTTTTGATAAAAAAACAGCAAATCTTTTTGGTAAAAATGCTATTATATATTGATCAAGCACTTCCTATACTATTAAATCCAGTTCTAAAAAGTTTGGAAAATTTCGACCAGAGATAAATTTTTCCCGATAAAATCAAGCAAAATTGGCGAAATCGGGTTATCGTTCTTGGATATGTAACACGTTTGTCGCTAGATGGCGTGATGTTGCCAGGCACGCTAGTGCGCGAAATATGGAAACCGATGGAAATCAAGAGTGTTAAAATGTGGTGTGGGGCATTATGCAGGATATTCGTGCGGATTGTACAAGCCATATCCAAAAGAAAAAGAAAAAGAAATAATATCACTCGGCGATTGTCAGAAAATATCTACACACCATTTAGTTGAGTGGAGGTCACCAGACGAGCGTGAGTGCAGCGGCCGACAGCATGCAGGCATGGGCCCGGAGGGGTGTCTGATTAGGCTACCCTGAGATAGCGAACAGTACTCAATCTCAAAGTCCATTAAACAATACAAAACAGGAGCAGAGCAAACATCGACCTCCGAAACATCAGAGGTGGAATCAGGTGCCATGGAGGAGTGAGCATCCCCTGACGACCGGTCACACCAATGATTCAATGCATTAAAGATTATAGACACCTCAATTTTGATAACTGTTTTGTTTCAGACTTAACAGTTTCAACTAAATTTTATTAATAAAAAATTAAATTGCATTTGGTAGATATTTTGTTTAAATTAACAATGATATATTTCAAGTTAAGCTTTTTAAAGCTATATCGCTTGATCAAGAGATTGTGCTGGACCTGCTTTAGCAAACTTTTTTTTTAAGCAATACTTTTGTCAATCAGACTAATATATTTGAAACAAACGGGACAATAAGTAACCCTGGAACTGGAAGGAAAGTACAGACTGTAATTAGTAAAACATTCTGAACATTTGACATTTTTAACAGTTCATACAATCTCTGAATGCATGATAAATGCATTGTCATTGTGTATTTATCAGGCTATTCATGTGTACATGTCACACTGTAAATATTAAAGCAGGGGATAGCATCACACAGTCACAGGAATCTCGGATTTAATATCAGGTTATTAAAAATCACTAGAAATAGTTTGTTTATATCCATTTTTGATTTCATCATCTGATCATAATAG